>NW_007727337.1:215903-218947 GCF_000696425.1 Galeopterus variegatus | reverse complement strand
AAAAAAAAAAAAAAAAAAAAAAAACCCTGGCAGCTTGCAATGTATGTACTCTTCCTAAAGTCATTTTGATGATTTTTAATATTAATACTAATCGTCAACCTATTTCTCACTTGGGTTAACTATTGGAAAGGTCTTAATTGTTTTAGTTCAAGACATTAACAGTTTTCACAATTATTAATTATGACCATTTATATTTGTAATAATAAAATACATTTATACTTCTGCAGACATAATTTCAACATGTAATGCACCTAAGATTTTCACCTCGTAATATCTTGGACCCTTAAGGTATTTGAAAGCAGATATTCAAGTCCAAGGGGCATACTTTGGTTGAATTACCAATAGGAGGCTGATGTGATCAGATGGTGACTAGGAGTGCCCCTAAAGGTGATGGCAGCCGCCCAAAGCCTTTGGCTGAATGCAGGGTCAAAGCTGAACTTGGCTGTATCCCTACAAGATATGGAGGGGAAAAAGAACAGCAGAATCATGCTTCCTTTAGTTCATGTGCAGCACCTGGAAGAGTGCTTCATGAACTGGCTGCTGGGTGGTGGTCTTAAAGGGGAGTGTTAGTGGAGTAGAGGAGAGAGGAGGAAAATGGAAAAGGAGAGCATGTGAACAGTGTACCCTGCGTTCCTCTTGGCGCCTCTTCAGACTGAGTGCACATAAACCTGTTTCTTCTCTCCTTCATCCCCCATCACATATGCCTCTTGCATTTAGGGTGAGGCCCAGAGAGCTAGAGAGAGACCATTAAGTGTATGAAAGCCAGAACCAAAGAAAATAGACAACAGCCTTTCTCAAGCAGTGGTGTAGAGAATTTGACCATGGCAGGATTTAAACATCTAGCAGTTCTGAGAAATCATGCCTCCAAGAGGGAGAGAGAAGCAGGGGCAATGTAATAGCTTATATATTTTATATATTAATAGAATATATTATAACATTATAATGATATATTATATAATTATACATATTGGTATTATGGTTATAACAATGCTGTTAATAATTATATGATTATATAAGTAGTAATATTAAAATGTTACTATAATATATATCAAATATACTTATTTATGTAATATATATATAATAAAGTCAGCATCATTCTGACTTAAATAGGAGGTGGGTTTCTGGATCTTAGGGAAAGAAGAATTTCTAAATTAGTACTCTCCACTTTGTGTGTATTTCTAAAAATACTACAATTTAAAAAATATTTTACCCCATTTTTATTTTTGATTAACAGTTTACAACATACTTTATTACATATTGTCATTGTCCCCAAGACCATCCTTTGATAGGCTCAGCCTCCATGAGGTCCTGGGGTGATCGAATCCAGAGCATTCTCTGACAGTCTTGGGACACTTCACTGGCCTCGAGATGCTCATGGAAAAATGATGCCCACGTCTTCCTCAAAGGAGTAGATGCACCCAGAAGCTTCCAAACTGCATACCACAGTATATCATTTAGGCCTAATCCAAACAGGCAGGAATAGAGAACTTCTAACATTTCTCTTCTGGGATAACCTTTGGGGTCCTTTTCCTATAATTTATAGCACCATTAAGTAGCACTGGAAGAGGCCTATGTGCATGGGGTGGGGAGCTGAGCAGTCCCACACATCTTGGCTCAGAGTGACATAAATCTTGCATTGGTGGGGGAAGTGGAAAGATGCAGGTTAAAGAGTACACAGTTGCAGTTATGCAGGATGAATAAGTCTAGAGAGCACAACATGAGGACTATAGTTCATAATACTGTATCGTATACTGGCAATTCGCCAAGAGAGTAGGTTTTAGGTACTCTTACCACAAAAAAGAAAGGTAATTATATGAAATGATTTGATTGTTAATTTGCTTAAGTGTAGTAATCACATCACTGCATATATCAAGATAAGTATATCTAGACATCATGTTGTACACCTTAAATATATATAATTAAAAAATATTTTTTTAATTTTACATTGATCACAAAAGAAACTATAAACCCAAAGCAATTTTTTAAGAAAAGAGCGAAATGCTTTTTCTAAAATGAGATGAGGCTGGCCAGTTAGCTTGGTTGATTAAAGCACTGTGTTATAATACCTTACCAGCCAGCCACCAAAAAAATTAGATGAAAGCAGGTATCACCACTCACAAAGACTTCTGACTAAGGAATCAAAAAGATGTAGAGGAAATGCTGTCTTCCCTTTATGCTGGATGAGTGTCTTCCTCTTTGTCATGTACATATTAGCTCTGGTTTTACATCAGGATACTGATACTCAGAGAGATTAGCACCGGCCAAAGGTTTTGTTGCCACTAATTGGCAAAACTTGGACTGAAATCTGAGCCCACTGGCCTCTGCCGATAGTCTGTGGGCGTTAGCAGGACATTTGTACCCTTTGAGGTGGGTAGAATAGGGCTATCACTAGTTTCACAGATGAGAAACAAGGGCTCATGGAGATTAAGGGCCCAGCCTACGTGGGGCTCCTCAGCCTGTTACAGTGGTGCAAGGACTGGTTAAGCTTGTAAGGTTTATCACTCAGCTAAAAAAGGAATATTAGAGGTTGAAGGAAATTAGATTCTAAAATAGCTCATCTTGGCTGAAAAATAATCTAGGGATTTAGGTTTAATTTGGATCACCAATATGAAATGTGCCCCATGTGTACAAACTGCTTTTTAAATTTATTTTGTTTCCTACTAACAAGATGTTACAAAAATAGTACCAAGTGTTCCTTTGTATCATTTGTCCAGCTTCCCCTATGATAACGTCTCAAGTAACCAGAGTTCTTTATCAAAACTGGGAAATCGATATTAGAATAAAACCACTAACTCTAGTCTTTTGCAGATTTCACATGGGTGTGTGTGTGTCTAGGTCTGTAAAAGTACTGCATGTATAAGTTCTTATAGCCAGCATCACGTGTGTGTGTGTGTGTGTGTGTGTGTGTGTCTAGGTCTGTAAAAGTACTGCATGTATAAGTTCTTATAGCCAGCATCACGTGTGTGTGTGTGTGTGTGTGTGTGTGTGTGTGTCTAGGTCTGTAAAAGTACTGCATGTATAAGTTCTTATAGCCAGCATCACGT
>NW_007727337.1:207455-215188 GCF_000696425.1 Galeopterus variegatus | reverse complement strand
GTGTGTGTGTGTCTAGGTCTGTAAAAGTACTGCATGTATAAGTTCTTGTAGCCAGCATCACAACCAGGAGGCAGAACCCTTCTATCAACACAAAGCAACTTTCTTTTGTCATTCCCTTTATAGTCACACCCCCCACCAACCCTAACCCCTGGAAACCACTGCTCTATTCTCCATCAGTCCTGTCATCATTTCCTATCTGTTTGAAGAATTTTATTTTGCCATTTTTTTAGAGCAGATCTGCTGGCAACAGATTCTTAGTTTACCTTCTCCTAGACTGTGTTTATTTCACCTTCATTCATTTTGGTTTGGGGGTGGGGAGCTTACCTTCATTCTTGAAGAATATTTTCATTAGAAATAGAATTCTGGGTTGAAGTTCTTTTCTTTTAGCACTTTAAAAATATGCTGCTTTTTTCTGGCTTTGGTTTCTGACAAGAAATCTGCTGTCATTCTAATTATTGTTCCCTTTTAGATAATGTGTCACTTCTCTCTGACTACTATCAAGAATTTTTTCTTTGTCTTTAGTTTTCAGAAATTTGCTTATGATGTGTCTGGCATGGATTTCTTTGGGTTTATCCTTTTTATAGTTTACTCGCCTTCTTATATCTGTAGATTTATGTCTCAGCAAATTTGGGAAGTTTTCATTATTTCTTCACATATTTTTCCAACCTGTACTCTTTTTTGCCTCTCCTTCTGGAACTCTGCTAACACGAATGTCAGATCTTCTGTTGTCACACAGGTCTCTGAGATTCTCTTCAATTTTTTTTTTCAACCTTTTTTCTCTCCTTTGTTCAGTTTGAATAATTGGTTGAATCCATTTCAACTTCCTTCTTTCCTGTCATCTCCATTCTGCTATTAAGCTCATCCAGTGAGTTCTCGTATTTTTTGATTGTATTTTATTAATTCTAAAATTTCCATTTGGTTCTTCTTGGTATCTCTTATTTCTTTGCTGAGACTTTTTATTTTTTATTTGTTAAGAACATCTATAATTGATTATTGGAGTATTTTTAGGTAGCAGCTTGCAAATCCTTTTCTAATAATACCAACCTCCATACTATCTCAGCATTGGTGTGTTTTGATTGCCTTTCCTCATTCAAGTTAAGATTTTTGGCATTCCAAGTGATAGTCTTCTCAGATGCCCAGGCCAGAAGAAAATAAAAAATAAAAAACCCTAGGGAACTCACTACATGTCATTCCTTAAGTCCCTAAAGTTCCTATCCAGCCTTGCCTTCTTTTCTTCACCTTTCAGTTTTCTGATAGTTGGTGTATATATTTTGTTCAAGGTTTTTTATTATAATTAGAGAAGGAACAAGATGTCATTCCTTAAGTCCCTAAAGTTCCTATCCAGCCTTGCCTTCTTTTCTTCACCTTTCAGTCTTCTGATAGTTGGTGTATATATTTTGTTCAAGGTTTTTTATTATAATTAGAGAAGGAACAAGATTTAATGTACTTACTTCATGGTGTCCAGAACCAACCACAAAAACTACTTTTTAAAATCACAACTTATTGTCCAGTGTCTGAGCTAATGCATGATTCTTCCTTTGGTCAGAGTACTTTTTTTTTTTTTTTTTTTTTATTCTGTGGTTGGGGGTGGATCTTAACCCTTGACCTTGGTGTTATCACCACCACGTCTCCCAAGTGAGCTGGCCAGCCAGCCTGTGGTCAGGGTACTTTTAAAGGCAGGAAATAAAAGCACAGTTAAGCTAGCTCAAGTAAAGAGAAGTTCATTACTAATGTACCACAGCAAATCTTAGCTAGATGACTATAGTTCAGCTGTTTGCTGCAATAATTTGTTACATTCCTAAGAAACCTTAAGCTATGGGGGGAGGGAGGGTATCATTCTACGAATAATTACTTCAGTGGGGAAGAATGTTGAGTGTTAAGAACTGGAAAGTTTAACTCACAACTTTTCTCCCCTCTGAAGGAATTAAAGTTTGTCATGGCCATCAAATCTAAACTTTACAGAATTAAATCTGTTTTATTCACCTGCTTCACTTTCCACCCATCGCCCCCCGAGTATGGTATTGTCTGCAGCCATTCTCTATGATTATAAAAACCCATCACTCACCAAGGGCTGTCTTTGGTTTCTGTGTCTCGTAATTCATATTCTTAGAAGAAAATATAAGTGGTCCTTGGTCATCCAAGGGATTTCTGGGGTTAGATCCTGTCTTTCTGCTCTGCTGTGGCAGGGGGATAAAGTCATTTGATTCACTTCCTTTAACAAGGGCTATGAAACTGCCTTACTTCACATAGAAGAGGGCTGGGGTAGACTGTGTGCACAGAAACATTCTCCTAACACTCATGTCTTACACGGGGTGGTCATTGAAATGTCAAAGCAGTTATAATTTTATGTTTCTTCTTTGTCTAATGAGAAACCCCAAGTTGCATATTTGTGTGACATCTTTAAAATCTTCTTTCCTTAGAACGCCTGACAGACAATCTCAGAGTTGGACAGACACCCACAGTTGCTGCTCAGATGTTTCTTTTTTTCAGAGTTTTGCTGTTAAGAATATCTCCTCAACATTTGACTTCATTGTGGCCAATAATGGTCTCTGAATTGGTGAGTATAAGTATTGTACTCTTGAAAGCAAGGTTGGAGCTTTTAAAATGATTTTTCATTAAAATATAATATGCCATTTCATAGGTATCAAATTTTATCTAAAGCTTGTTTTCAATTAACTTGCACATAGGTTAGTAGCACACAGTCAGCTCTTGGTTAAATAGAGAATATTTTATCCTGTAACCATCTTTGATCTCTCACCTGTCAGTTATTCCAACTAATTTGTACCGTTTGATACTATTTACTAGTTTTTTATAGACATATAAATCTGGGTAGATTTAACCTCTCAACTAGTAAATTGAATGCACATTTTCTTTTTAAGATTCAGACATTTACACAGCTTGAAGAGGATCTGAAAGAGGAAGATGAATCATTGAGGTGAGTAGTGCAAGGTCTGTGCACGTGTGTGGAAGGGGGCCAAGGCTAATGGACATCACTTTACGATGCAGGGTTATCTAATGCTAAACACTGTTTTCTTCGAGTACTTGGGAGGGACCAGCTATTTTGAAAATTTCTTAAAAGGAAAATCCTTCTTATGGACATTTCATAGGTGAATGGACTACAGCAGGTGTGAATTAATTTATAACAAGAATTTCTTTACAAATTTATAGAAACAGCAACAAAATAAACAGAGTCAAAGTTTCAGTCCCAGATGGAAATGGGCCCTCAATGGGGGAGATACCCCAGAGTGAATTCACCTTATATTTATCAGCTTGCAAGTTCTTGGACACAGCACTTTCTTTTCCACCTGACAAGATGCCACTGTTTCAAATGTAAGTCATATAAGACTGTGTGTCCTTTCTGAAGCAGGTGATTTTTCTTTCCTGGGCACTTTCACTTGTTCTTTCAAGTGCAGTTGATGAGAAGCCACAGTATGGGTTTCCAGTGGCGGATGAGCCAGCTGAGAATACCAAGTTTCAGATTACTTGCCACATCTGTCATTTCGTGAATTTGACTCACAGCAGTGGTTGTGAACATGTTGCGGGGGGAGGGGTGGTATTTGTGTGTTTAGGTGGTTTTTGCTATTGAATGCTTCTGAAACAAGAGTCTCTCACTGGTGGGCCTCACTGCATTTGTGTTGATTTTTTTTGTCTGTTTTTAGTTAAATATGAGTACTTTTATTTGGAGCAGGATGTCTCCAATTCGCTTTGACCCTTAGGCTTACATTTCCTATAGACTTAATACAGCTGCTCAGACATTTAACTTCACTCTGACCCAGAGGCTCCTTCTCTCTGTCCTACCCCAGAAAAGAGAGTAGTCATGTAGAAATGTTTGTGGTTAAAAAGTGAGTTCTCTTACATGCATATTACTAAATGAAAGAAGCCCATCTGAAAAAGGTACATACTGTATGATTCCAAGTATATGACATTCTGGCAAAGGCAAAACTATGGAGACAGTAAAAAGAGCAGTGGTTGCCAAGCATTGGGGAAGGAGGTAGACACGATTTTTAGGGCAGTGAAACTACTCTGTATGATACTGTAATGGTGGATACATGTCATTATACATTTGTCCAAACCCACAGAATGTTCAGCACCAAGAGTGGACCCTGATGTAAACTCTGACTTTGAGTGATAATGGCAAGTCAATGTCATTCGTTCATCAGCTGTAACAAATGTACCACTCTGGTGTGGGATATGGATAGTGGGAGAGGCTGTATGGGGATGGGGATATATGGGAATGTCTGTACTTTTCTGCTCAATTTTGCTGTGCACCTAAAACTGATCTACAAAAGAAAGTCTGTTGTTTAAAAAGTGGGTTCTGATGTACTTGAATGTGCATAGCAGCATTATTTATTATAGGCAAAAAGTGGAGACAACCCAAATGGTCATCAACTGATGAATGGATAAATAACTGATGAATGAAGTATATCCATACAGTGAAATACTGTTCAGGAATAAAAAGAAATGAAGTACTGATATGTGCTACAACATGGATGAACCTTGAAAATACTACGCTAAGTGAAAGAAGCCAGTCACAAAGGAACATGTTATATGATTGTATTCATATGGCATGTCCAGAAAATCTATAGAGACAGAAAGCAGATTAGTGGTTGGCTAGGTCAAGGGAATATAGGAGATTGGGGGTTGATGGCTGAAGGGAGCAGGGTTTCTTTGGGGGGTAATAAAAATACTCCAAAATTGTGATAGATGTACAACTCCGTGAATATCATAAAAGCCACTGAATTGTACATGTTAAATGGGAATGGTATGTGACTTATATCTTAATAAAACCATTAAAAAAATTCTTTTAAGTGGACTCTAAGCCAGCATTCCTGACCTCGGGTTTCTTTTTTCCAGTTACAGGTGGGCATTTGTTCCAGAAGTGGACACAGAGGGCCATGCCTTCCTGTCAGATCTGGAGGAGAATCACCAAGAATGCAAACCCCACACTGTTAGGATTCTAGAACTTCTAAAATTAAAATATGGGGTAAATGTTTTCCTTTTAAAAATTATGTTCATGGCAAAGGGAGAAGGGCTAAGCAGTTAGTAACGTACTTTACAAATCACTTGATTTTGGTAACTGAATAATTGAATAATATGAATTTTCAGAATTGTTCTTAGTTTTAAAAGTTGGAGATGGTCATAAATTATTTATGTCATAAACACCACTTCCTCATCCCAGTTGCTAAGAGGTAAAGCTTTCTGGTTAACACAGTCACAGAGAACTCGTGTTACTCCTCAAGTTCCTCTATTAACTAGAGCCAGGAGGGGGAGGAGCCCACTAGGAAGAATGGCAGGGGCGAGACCCGAGGGCGCATGGTCACAGGAGAGTGAGAATTTCGCTTGTGCCCCTGTCATTAGTGCTGGTAATGAATGTTCATAAAGAACTGATCTCAGGCTCTGCTGCATGCGTGTGCTCACAGGCATCTCTGTCCCTTGGTAATGCCATATCGTTTTTTGTGGGTTTTTTTTTTTTAAACAGGAAATTAGCAGCTCTGATGAGGTCACTGTGAAGAGTGAATTCCCTCTTCTGCGCCAGCATTCTGTTTCCAGCATTAGTCAGTTGATGCCATTCTTCAAGACTCTAAATTGTGCTTTTAAAACCCAAAGTCAGCTGCCCACTGATGCCACCAGAGCACCTTTACACTTTCCAGTCACGGATAACCCAAGCATCTTGAAACAACTGGAAGAATATGTTGAATATGATTTTTTGGAACATTCAGAATGTTAACTTTATGAGAGAATTTGTTAAATCCATTTATTGATACTTTAATGAAAACCTGGTTATATTCTAAACAAGAAAGGAGGCCACAATAGTGCTTTTAAACAAGTCTGTTTCAATTTTGAAAGTATATTTCAGACAATTTTCTTTTTGGCAACAAATACACTTCCCTAATGCCTTGTAATATATTTGGATCTGATTCTGTTTCTTCCTCAATTTATGTAGTGAAAATAAAATTAATATATCATCTAACAGTAGCACAAAACTTGTAATATGAAGTAAAGTATAAAGAGAATGAAGAAGTCGTTTTCTTTGTTGAAGGAGATATCTGGGTCTTTCCCAGTATATTTCTCTGGAAGCTTAAACTTATTAAAAGAATATTATTTTAACAACTTTTCATATGAACGTGCTTTAAAGCATTTGTTTTGGTACTGCATTTTAAAACTAACTTTGTTTTCTGAGAATAAATAATAACTGCCCCATTACCTATCAGCAGACGTGAGCACTTGAAGATATTTCAGTATTTTCAAGTCTTGCCCATTAAAATCACATGTTTGCATGGTTCAGCTGCATAAGTACATACTTTGAAAATTCTGACAGCTGTAAACTTACTTATGTACCTCAGTGTACCTTCCAAGCGCTTTTTTATTTAATACAAATCAGTCAACATAGTCTTGGAAACTTTGATGCCTGAAACTGCTGTCAGGGACACTCACTCTTTGGACTCTTCCTTTTTACTCTCCTTTCTGGGATCTCTTCACCACTTTGCAGACATTGCTGTACATTAAAATAATCCTTTCCTATGCACAGAATTCTCGGGCTTGGCAGCATCGCATCCCACTCTTTCCTGAGACTCTGCCTTTTGTCAGCAACCCTGTTTAGCATCCTGGCTTGGAGCCACTTCTCCACTGTAGGCACGTTCACTCTCTGTCAGTGAGCATGGCCTGCCTTCCAGACATGCCTGTCTCATGTCCCCTCTTCAGCCACCAGTGAGCTGCATGTTCCAGGCCAGATGGTGTGAACTGTTCTAATGCGTGCTCCCATGTCCACCCCTGCTGTCCACAGGGTGTTTTGGAATTTAAGTAATATTATTGGTTAAGTTTCTCCTAGCTTAACTAATAATATTAGGAAAACACATCCTAATACTGACGTGCTTTTGTGCAGTTCAAAAGTAGTTGTGTTATTAGCCCCAATGTAGCTTTTGGCATCACAGAGTCACCTTATTGTCTAAATAAGAGCTAAAAGGAAGAATCAAACAGCACCACTAGTATATGGATAACCACATAAATATTTGTTGAAAATTACATGGAAATTATGTCATTTTTGTGTACAGGGGAGTATCCTTAAACTTAAGACATTTGCAAGTTTGGGTCACTAAAATTTTAAAAATTGAAGTGTAGAATTGTAAATTTGGTATTGCTTATCTATAAGTTACCTGTAATTCAGGCTGTGAGGAGATAACCATACTTTGATTAATTGCTAACTTGCAGGAAGTCATAACTGGGTGGGGCAGGCACAGAAACCATCTCTTCCACAAATGACTGAATAGTAGCAGCTGCCTACTTCCTGTGTAAACTTCTCAGCATGGGGGTTGACACCACAGAGCTCTAGAGCCAGACAGACCTAGGTTTCAGTTACTGACTGCCTCTTCAAACCTCATTATGTAACAAGTAATAACAAGGTAGGTGTGTATGTTCATTTATCAACATTTACAAGAAAACCAATAGCTTATTTATATCATCAGTGGCTATTATGCCACAAGAGGCTGTTCTTGTATCTGTATGTAGATTTACAAATTTAGCTTTCCATTTTTTCTCTCCAGTATCTAAAACAACTTACTGTTTTCTGCTAATACCGTATATAATTTAATCCTTATTTATTAAATAGAAATCGTAAAAGACAGGGATTCAGCAAAACTCATATCTTCATGTTTATCACAGAACACTCAAAAAAGAGGTATCGGTGATGGGCCATAATAATCATATACAGTGTATATTGACAAAATAAAAATTAA
>NW_007727337.1:206404-206881 GCF_000696425.1 Galeopterus variegatus | reverse complement strand
TATAATTTAATCCTTATTTATTAAATAGAAATCGTAAAAGACAGGGATTCAGCAAAACTCACATCTTCATGTTTATCACAGAACACTCAAAAAAGAAGTCTTACAAATGTGATATCCATCTAAACCTCTATTGTCAGGGCGTATACTGTAGTAGTAGAAAGTATTGGCTTTGAAGTCAACTTGCCTGGGTTTGACTCAGCTTCCCCATGTACTAACCTGGGTGAATGTGCCCCAGTTTCCTCATCATGAGGTAGGACTATCAGTGGTAACTACCCCTTAGGCTGGTAGCAACTAACCAGCTTGTGCCACCTCTATGACCTCTAAACAGTTTTAGTCATGCACCCATCAGTAGAAATTAAGCATGTTCCCAACCCCAATATCTGTCAGCTTATGTGTTACATTAATTTACTTGGAGACCCACAGGTATTGTGTATTTTGTAATACAGAACATGGAGATTTTAAAAGTATAATGACAAA
>NW_007727337.1:204196-205682 GCF_000696425.1 Galeopterus variegatus | reverse complement strand
CCACGCAGAGAGAGGGGGCTCCTTGCTTCAGAGGTATGGTAAAGTGTGTTTTGAAGGAGAGGAGGCCTTGCTTTCCAGTATTTGTACATTATGCCTCATTTAAAATTAGAAGTAGCTAGAATCATGGAAGTGATTGATGAAAACTATACTTAGGGCCGGCCCGGTGGCGCACTGGAGAGTGTGCCGCTTGGGAGCATGGCGGCACTCCCGCCGAGGGTTCGGATCCCATGTGGAGACCGGTTCCCGCTCACTGGCTGAGCGAGGTGCGGGCACAACACCGAGGGTTGCGATCCCGTTACCGGTCAGTAAAAAAGACAAAAAGGAAAAAAAAAAAAAAAAACTAAAAACTTTTGAACAACTACCTGGGAGACCAGACAGAATCTGTGTCATTGTTTTTAAATGCTCCAGTGTAAGAGAATGTCTTTACCAGGTATTTGCAATCCAGTGGGACACACGACATCAGTTAACATGCAAAACCTACACTGTCATGGAAGAGGATATGGTGAGGACCAGGACACGGGCTAGCCAAGGAGTCTACCCATCCTTCACTAAGGTTCAACAGGACCTTGTTAGAATTGCTATATTAGAATCATGTGATCATGTTTAAATATTTGGTAAATTGTATAGTACTCATTCCATACCATGAATTCATACAAGCATCTTTAATCAGACTTCATGCTGTCTCTCTGAAGTTGAGTGAAAAGAACCTCTTCAAGCATTTTCAGGATGGTTCTGAGAACTCAGTGTTTCTAAATCTGATGATTGCAGTTAGAATCCACCAAAGCAGCTTCGCTTAGCAGGTGTTCTTGCACTTGTGTGTGCACAAGATTCACTTGCAGAGCTTGTTAAAGTGCAAAATGTCCAGCCTCCCCTCCCCTCCAAGGATTCTGAATCAATAGATGGGGTGACATTCATGAATCTGCATGTATAAGTTTGATGCCAGTGCTTCCCGGATCACGCGGAGAAACACTAGTTTTCACAGCAATGCACTATCAAGGATGACAGCTCTTACAGAAACCAGGAGGAAGCCAGCAAGGCTGAAGCTTGTTTGGCTGTTACTCATCCTATACTAGTAATTCTTTCCCAGTTGTTCATCATCCAAAATGACTAAGCCCATCTTTGAACCATGGGGGAAAGGAAATAGACTTTAAAATACAGTATGGTGGTTCCTCAAAAATTAAGCATAGAATTACCATTTGAGCCAGGAATTCCACTTCTGAGTATATACCCAAAAGAATTGAAAGCAGAAGCACAAAGAGATATTTGTACACCCACATTCAAAGCAGGATTATTCACAATAGTTAAAAGGTGGAAACAACCCAAATGTCCATTGAAAGATATTACAGATACCAAAATATGGTATATGCATACAATGGAATATTATTCATCCTTAAGAAGGAATAAAATTCTGACACATACTACAACATGGTTGAACCTTGAAGACATTAAGTGAAATAAATCAGTCGCCAAAGGACAAATACTGTAT
>NW_007727337.1:200821-202589 GCF_000696425.1 Galeopterus variegatus | reverse complement strand
CAGTGAGCAGGAACCGGTCTGTATGTGGGATCCGAACCCTCAGGCGGGAGCGCCGCCACACACTATCCAGTGCGCCACTGGGCCGGCCCCAAAGCTTTTGTCATCTCTTGCATTTCATACACATGTCATTCCGTCTGCGTGATACTATTTTATCCTCCTCCACCTGGCAAAGTCCTACTCAAGTTGTTTGTTGGTTAATTTAATGAATATATGGGAGCCAGTCTTTGAGATCCTCAGACACAGGTAAGGCACTTTGTCACAAGGGTGGCCCTATTATTAAAGTACCTAAGAATGGAGTAGCCCATCTCTGGCTACAAGGCAGGAGCCCCTTTATGGAAGAGACAGAATCTGAAAAAGAAGGTACTTCAAAAAGTTCATGGAAAGATTTCTATTCTCTTTCAGTTCTATTTTTCCATGGACTTTTTGAAGTATCCTCATATCTTCAGTTCCCAATGGTATCAGGCATATATAGGCGCCCAATACATCACTCAATGAAGAATGTGAAGGTTTATTTATCTGCCCAAGGTGGTGCTGGAAGGAAGAAAGGGGGTAAACCAAATTTTGAATGAATGAATTTGTAGGATTAGACAGGTGGAGGCTCACAGAACAGTAGTTTTTCTGCCCCAGCCTTGGACTCCATCACCCTAATAATCTCCCTGAGGTTCTTGCTTGTTGGGCCTTTAAAAAGCTAACACCACCTTAAAGTGACATTACAAGTGGATTAACGTGNGTTCTCCTCTGAACTTCCTTCAGGCCCACATGCCATTGCTTCTAATAATAATGAGATCGCCGTCTGTAGACAGCACAATCATCTGTTGTGAACTACGTGAATTAAAAGGAAGCAGCTGCACTTTCCTTTATGATTCCAAATCAGGTGTATAAGTGGTTTTCTTACCCTTGATGGTCTAACTAACTCCAGCCTCAACATTCAAAAATATATTGTTAAAGGTTCAGGGATAACATAAGGGAAGAGAAAGATAGCACTCAGGAAAATTTCCTATTGCTACATGGGGCTATGCTCAAAATGACAGCCTCATTCTCAGAACCAACTATTAGAAACAATTGGAGTGAGTGTTGAGTCAGACAATAGTGCATGCAACAAATAACATGTGCAGACCATCAGCAGTTCAGTCCAGTCCAGACTGTGCTCTGCCAAATCCAGTAGTCAAGTCTCTTTCAGAGTCTTGCCAAGCTGAGGTGAGAATCCTGCCTGATGTCCTTTCTACAGTCTTCACAGCCTCACCTCATGATCTAAGCAACTACTTAAACTAGAATTTGCACACCTGCACACATAACCCTACACAAGTAAAAGCATATTTTTTTAAAGTAAANCCCACAGGTATTGTGTATTTTGTAATACAGAACATGGAGATTTTAAAAGTATAATGACAAAATTATCAGTTCTGATATTTTCTTCTTACTCCCCAACGGATGATCTTCTGCACCCCACTTTGGAGACAACTGCTCTGACTTAGTTCCACCCAGAAAGAAGAGTGCCATATGTGGCCCAAAGACCACAGGTCACTACACTGAGGGTGGGCAGTGTGGGAGAGAAGGTGTTTGCCAAGGGTGGCCATGGCAAACAGAACAGACTTGGTGCTCTGACAGAGCAGAGTATTGGACACACAGACCTTCAGGGGTGTTGGTGGGAACATAGCCCATGTGTGTGGGCAGGAAATGACCCCTACCACAGGGACAGGGCATGGTGCTCAGCCCTCCACATGCGTGATTTTCTTACTACCCCTGTGGGAGGTAGGGACTGTTACCC
>NW_007727337.1:198312-198832 GCF_000696425.1 Galeopterus variegatus | reverse complement strand
AAGTTCTAGAGATGGATGGTAATGATGGTTGTGCAACAGTGTGAATGTACTGAATGCCATTGAACTGTACACTTAACAATGGTTAATATGGTAAAGCTTATGTATATTTTACCACAATGAACAAAAGAAAGGAAACAAAGCAAAATACTGTGGGCCTAAAGTGAGGGCAGGAGAGACAAGTGAGATTGTTCCCCAGTTGGAGAGAGCTGGGGCTCCCCCTTCTTGATGAACAAGCATCTGTCCCACCTTCAGGGTTTTGTTCTCCATAGTCAACCAGATGCAGATGGCAGGTGCAAAATTAAGGATAAACTTGCCCTTCGATGTTTGGGCTATAGAAACAGAAATCGCTTAACATTTTACCCTAAATTGACATTGTAATGACTCTTGGGAACTCATGGAACTTTCTAGCCTCCTTCCCAGCAACCTCTTATCCATCCCCTCTGTCTCCTCCAAGCACTCAGCTTTTGTCATCTCTTGCATTTCATACACATGTCATTCCGTCTGCGTGATACTATTTTAT
>NW_007727337.1:185431-196688 GCF_000696425.1 Galeopterus variegatus | reverse complement strand
TTAAAAGCCAATGCTTGTGTGTTAATAAACGGAACTGCTTTGACAGAACCCCCACCGCGTCTGAGTGTCCTTGAACTGGGCTGGTTTGGGGCCGGTGGTGTGTTCACCTCTCTTCACGGCTCTCTTCCCCTCTCCTTCAAAAGGGGACTGGAGGGAAAGAGGAATCCCGGGCCGTTCGCTCGCCCACTGAAAGGAACGAGGCTAGGGCTGTACGGGTCGGCTGCTGGCGGCGGACCCGACACGTGCTATTTCACTGATCATCCCCCTTTTGTTCATTGAGGATGCTCTGCCTGATAGGCTCCCCCCTCTTCCCTGCTGGTCCCATGATCGCCCAATTACAGTTGCCCAACCGCCTTGAAGCATCTCTTTGAAGACTGCCCATTCTGTCTTCACTGACTCGTCTTTAATTCTTCCTGGACCCTTCGGCAGCCAAACACTTGACTCAATGCACTACTGTACTGCTTAGGTAGCTCTTTGTGTTATATTGTGTTAGCTAAGAAGCACTTGATTGAACTTTGTTCCACATGTTTCCCTTGCCATTATTTTTCTGTTTATTTCTAAGTCGTATCCAGTCTAACAATCTAAATTCCTTCAAGAAACAGACAAGTTGTTAAATGTGATTGGGAGGAGTAGGGTTTGTGGCCATCTGAAAAGTAGGATTGGCCTAAAGGCAATCAAATTCAACAAAAAGTTATTGGAGCTGGCTGGTTAGATCAGTTGGTTAGAGCATGGTGCTGATAACACCAAGATCTGGGGTACAAACCCTATATTGGCCAACTGCCAAAATAAAATTCAATGAAAAGTTAATATGTATACATCAGTATCATTTTGGGGCATCAATATGTTTTACATACACCTGCAACCAGCCCAGGAACAACCACCTAGCTGCCAGGTGAAGCACCCCTGTCTCCTGAGCTGGGGTGATGGGGGGCAAGGGCTTCAGCCACACCCCTCTGACATCTGCACCCAGCTCAGCAATGACCAGGCCACCACTGGAAGCCCCCTGGTCTCCAGTGAAGGAATGAGGGGGGTGCCACAGGCCTCAACCCCACCCCTCCTCCTCCCACCCTATTTCTTTCCCCTTTCCCCTCCCCCCCAACTGCTCCACAACATCATAGAATGTAAAAAAAAATAAACTAAAAAAAAATCTTTTACATAAAAGGAATATAAGCAACTAGTTATAAAACAGATGAAATCCTACTCACAATAACAATAATAAAATATCTAGGAAAACAACTTAATAGATAAAAGTTCCTTGAAGAAAACACTACAAAGGAGAAAAGACAACTTTGAACAAAAGGAAAAGTGTGCTATGTTCTTAAAGAGGAAGATTCGACATCATAAAGTTATAAATTCTAAGTTAATCAGTAATTGTAATGCAATCCCTCAAAAAACAATTGGATTTTTTTGGAACCAGATAAATTTATTCTGAAGTTTACATGGAAAAATAGGAAAGACTAGCCAGCAATTTTCTGAGAAAGAGAGAAATAACCTGAGCAGATAGCAAAATATAAAGCTAGAATAAATCATTGGTACCAGTGCAAGAACAAACAGGAGATTGATAGAACAAAACTGAAAGCAGTAATGAACATAAATGCAAAGAAAAAGTTGGTATATAATAATGGTGGCACTTCAAATCAGTATGGGGAAGTAAAGATGGCTTATTCAATAAATGGTGTTGGGGTAACTGGGTAGCCAAAAGGAAAAAAAATAAGGTTTGTTTTCATACTTCATAACTTTCACCAAAATTAATTTTGCACAGATCAAATATTTAAGTATGAAAATACTACAGTAAATCCAGGGAAAATATTTACATAAGCCACAAATGGGGACAGTCTTTCTTTTTTAGATTAACGTAAGTTCCAGTGCCAAAAAATCCTATAATGTTGACTATATAAATTTTCTTTTAAAAATTCTGCATGGTTAAAGCATGGTGCTGTTGACACCAAGGCCCAGGGTTCGTTCCCCGTACAGGCCAGATACCAAAAAAAAAAAAAAAAAAAAAAAAAAAAATCTGCATAACAAAAATCATAAGCAAAGTAAAAGACAAATAGCAAACTGAGAAAAAATATTTGAGACTCATGTCACAAAGGGCTAATTTCTCTAATATTTAAAGAACTCCTATAAGAAATAGAAAAATGGGCAAAAGATATGAATAGTTTACACACAAAAAATACGATTGGCTCTTACATAAAAAGATGCCCAACTTTACAATATGAAAAAAAATAAAGCTCTGAGATATTTTTCACTAACCATTTAGCAGATATCAGTAATAGAGGATTACTCATACACTGCTGGTGGGAATATAAACCCATAATATAAACTCCACAGAGGTTGAACCTCTGTGGAGGATATTTGGTGATTTCTATCAAAATTATGAATGGATACATCTTTTGACCCAGAAATTCCACTTCCAGGAATTTATCTGATATACATACACACATATGTGCAGAATGACTTATGTACAAGTTATTCATTACAGTATTATTGGTAATAGCAAAAGTTTTGAAACAACCTCCGTGTCTTCCAGTAGGAGTTACAATACATAATATAATGGAATATTATAAAGCTGACACATATTGTGAGGAAACTCTTTATATAAAGATATAGAAGACCTTCAAGATACATTGTTCAATGTTAAAAATCAAGATGAACACTGTTGTCAGTGTGAGCAGGACTGAAGCCACGTTGGGACCTAAAACAGCACGGGTTGTAGGCAAACTTTAAAAGGACAGTTTTTTTCTAGGCATGTATTTCTCTGAGTTTCCTTTTTTCCCATGGTTATTTGACATTCTGAACTTTGATTATGAGGCAAGATGACATTATTTACAGCCAACCTGAAGCTGCAAACTTGGAGACCTGCACGTACTATCCAGACCCTGAGATAATAGCAAGAACGGGAGCAGAAACCAGACCAAGCCTTGGCGAGACTCTGCACCTGGCCCCTTGCACGTCCCCCTCCCTCCTGCTTTTCGTTTCCCAAGTTCCATTCCCTCAGACCCCTCTTTAAAAACCCTCAGTAAATCTGAGTCTTTGAGATGGCTTTAGTCTGGCCATTCTCCTTCATGTTTACCAGAGAGATGGGTTAGCTTAACATCTCTCCTCAGGTCACTGGTATTCCTGAATAAAAGCTGACTTCTATTTTCACCAGCCTTTGACTTTTGAGTGGTTTGTTTTTGAAAGAGGGCAGGCAGCCGGACCTGTGCCTTGTATCATTGTGAAAGCAACTGGATTGCACATTGTGTCTTGATTTAGATCCGTTGGAGATTTTTATCTTATCTGACCAATATTCTAACCTTTGTATGGAATTTTAAAATTCCTCTCTCCCCAAAGACAAATCATTTTTATAATTAAAAAAATATCGCATCAAATTCCAGTTGGTATTTTTTAAAACAATTTCCAGGTTAGCTTGGATTTGTCTGATACGAACATCAGAAGGGTGTGGCAGAGCATAGCTTTCCCGGAAAAGCCCCTTTTATCCCACCTAGTGTAGGCTTAGCCTGCACATGCTTGCCCTGCATTCCTTCCATGGGAGCAAGCCTCAGGCACGCAGCATTCCACAGCATGCTAGCATTGTGTTAAGAAGGGGGGGTTAGGGGGTGAGCCAGAATTTGTAATGTATAGGTGGGGTATTTGCTTGGACATAAATAGACTATTGTTTATTCCTGTTGCTGCTGTAACAAATTACCACAGTGTTTTAAAACTACAGATATTTATTCTCTTCCAGTCCTGAAGGTGAGAAGTCCAAAATCAATTTCACTGGGCTTGAAACCAAGGTGTTTGCAAGGTCTCTGCTATAGTTTCAATGACACCCCACCACCATCACCAAACTTCTACTGGGGCTGGCTAGAGTTGGTTAGAGTGTTGGTGTTCATAACACCAAGGTCCAGCTGACAAAAAAAAAAAAAAGGAAACTTGATCCCTGTTGTAAATAGTGTTAAGAGGGTGGGGAATTAGACTATGAAAGGTGGGTCCTTTGGGAGGTGATTGGATCATGAGGGCTCTGTCCTTGTGAATGAATTAATCCATTCACGGATTAATGGTTAACGGATAAATGGGTTGTCACAGGAGTGGCAGTGATGGCTTTATAAGGAGAGCAAGTGAACACATTAAAATGCTCTGAGCCACCCTTGCCACGTGATACCCTGTGCCACCTTGGGACTCTACAGAGTGTCTCCTCCAAGAAGAAGGCCTTCACCAGATGTGCTTCCTTGGACCCTGGACCTTCCCAGCCTCCGAAACTGTAAGAAATAAATTTCATTTTCTTACAAATTACTCAGTTTCAGGTATTCTGTTATAAGCAACAGAAAAGAAACTAATACAGTTTTGATTCCTCTGCAGGCTCTGGAAGCCCTAGAATGGAGTTTCCTTGCTTTTCCAGTATCTAGAGCTACATTCCCTCCATTTCTTGGTTCACGGCCCCTTTTCTCTCAAAGCCAGCAGCACAGCCTCTTCAAGTCTCTGCTTCAGTGATCTAAATAGCCTTTTATGACCACCTTCTGTGAACAAATCTCTGTGACTCCCTCTTATTAGTATACTTGTAATAGCATCTAGGGCCCACCTGAATAATCCAGGATAATCTTATTTCAAAATCCTGTACTTAATCACATCTGCAAAGTTCTTTTTGCCACATAAGGTAACACTCATAGTTCCAAGGATTAGGATGTAGATATCTTTGAGGGTCATTATTTAGCCTGTTAAATAAAATTTATAGGAGGCCACTGATTCGAACTGAGCTCCTGCACCAGACCCAATAGACCAAACCAAAATGGAGTCATTCATGCTAAAGTTCCACTTCACCAAATCGAAACTAAGTTGTTTATCTGACCTACAGAGAAATTAGGAGAGAGATAATAGCCAAATCCCCAAACAGGCCACTTGTAGCCAGCTTGATAAGGAAGACATCTCTCCTTTAACCCTTACAAGGAAAGTAACCTGAAGTAACCTGACGTTAACCAATCTGCTTTATGTAAAAGGGTATTTCAAAGAGTTCGTGGAAAAATAGAATTAAAGGATAATGTGAATCTTTTCATGAACTTCTCGAAGACCCCTAGTATTTGCTGTTTCCTTGTTCCAGCTCAAGTTGCCTTGTAGAAATTGACTGTGACTGTTCTCCCAGCAGAGGATCTCTCTATTTTTTTTTTAATTTTATTTTGTCGATATACAATGTGGTTGATTATTGTGGCCCATTACCAAAACCTCCCAGCAGAGCATCTCTCTATTTTTAGATGAGATGCTGCCCCATTCATGAATCGCAAAGTCAATTAGATCATTAAATTCAATTTGTTGAAATTTTGTCTTTAGACAAGCCTAACAAAACTATCTGTTCAAATAGGCTCTCAAATCGTTTGACACAACCACAGCAGGTCTTTAACAGTGTCTTTGTCACCTGGTGTGACAAGATGTTTCCATGCTTCTCCTGCACAGATTTGGAATCAGCTGTCTCAGAAACTTTGTTTTGTTTTTTGTTTTTTTCTATTGGGAAATGGTGTTTCAAGACCATAATCCCAATTCTAGGTATACTCATTGCTGCTAGGTTGGTCATTGTTTCTAGGCCTTTTCAGGGAACAGAGCTAGAAAATACATGTATTTTTTAAAGATAAAATACCTCATGAATTCACAGTGATACTTCCAATTCACAGCAAATTCTGTGTTGACTTTTTTTTTCTTTAGGCTTGTAAGTAAAGTTGAATTTGTCCAATATGAGCATCACAGATGTGTGGTTGAGCTACTTTCATTAGAAAGCCCCCTTGGAGGCTGGCCTGTGGCTCACTCGGTAGAGTGCGGTGCTGATAACACCAAGGCCACAGGTTCGGATCCTATATAGGGATGGCTGGTTGGCTCACTGGCTGAGCGTGGTGCTGACAACACCAAGCCAAGGGTTGAGATCCCCTTACCGGTCATCTTTTAAAAAAAAAAAAAGAAAGCCTCCTTGGGCTGGCTGGTTAGCTCAGTTGGTTAGAGCATAGCTTTATAAGGTTTGGCTCTTATACTGGCCAGTTGCCAAAATAAGACCCCACCAAAAGCAAACAAACAAAAGAAAGCCCCCATGAGCCGTGATGCCTCCCATTCACATTCAAGACTGTGGGGTTTTTACTTGGCCTTGTATATATTATATCTACATATCAGCCCCCACCCCACCCCCTCCCACACACTGGAGAATCGTGGTTCTTGAGGGTGCTTGGGGGATCGTAGAATAAAATATATTCATTAATTTTAGCCCAATTTATATGCAAAACATTCTCAAAATAGCAATACCAATACTACTACTGCAATATTCTCTGAGCTATTGCATATTGTTGATGAGTTTGTGGACTATATCTTGAATGTCACTTTGGCTAATTATAAAATCCTTAGCTCATATGTTCGTTCCTTCAGTATATTTATAAAAAAAAATGTTATTCCATTTTCTTTTGTGTTTATTGGCTCTTGAGTTCTTTCTAGTTTAGTCTTCATTACTGAGGTGATCTTTTTATTTTTAATGTTTTCATGAGTTCAGTTGCCCAATTTTTGACCTAAAATATTGCCATCAAAGTTTGACGAGTTTGATTTTTTTTCTTTACAAGTAATTTAATCATTTTGCCTGAATTTTTAAAAAAATTAAAGTCCAATAATTTTACTAAAGGAAGCCTTGGTGTTGGTGGTTCTGGGTCAGTTTCTCCAGATACAAGGGTGCTTCAAAAAGTTTGTGGAAAAATAGAATTAAAATACAAATCTTTCCATGAACTTTCTGAAGTACCCTTGTATTTACTGTAACCTCTTAATATGTAGTTTAAACAGTTATTTTTTTGCATTTCATGAAAGTTTTATTGAATCATAGTTTTTAGTATTTGCTGTTTCTTTGCTTTGGTATCTTTTTCAGGAACTATCATATATTTGTTGGACATCTTTTTCTGTTTTCTGTGTTTGCCGCTTTCTCACAAATTCTTTTCATCTACCTTCATTTTAATTTTTTAAAGTTTTCTTTTCCTCTTCCATTTTTCTTAAGGCATTACCTGTTGTGTTTATTGGCTCTTGAGTTCCTTCTAGTTCAGTCTTCATTACTGAGTTGATTTTTTTATTTCCAATGTTTTCTTGAGATCTATTGCCTAATTTTTTGAGTGTTTCTGATTTAGTCTTTATCTTGTATTATTTCCTTAACGTCTTTTAGTTTGTTTTGAAATAATTAGGTTATGATTTTCATCTATTTTTGTGTGTACTTTTTTCTGATATACTTTTATCATTTGTAGCTTATATTATTCAGTTCCTTATTCCTTTTTTCCCATATAATATCTTCTGTGGAATTTGATCCTGATCCTTTTCTATCATTCATTCTTATTTATTTTTTTGGCAGCTGGCTGGTACAGGGATCGAATCCTGAACTTTGGTGTTATCAGCACCATGTTCTAAACCACTCAGCTAACTGGCCAGCTCTGTATCAATCACTCATTTTTATATGAAATTAGTTTCCTGTACTTCTCCTGACCTAATAAGATTCCTTTTTTCTTTTGTCCCTATTGGTCCCCTGCTGCTCAGTTTGGTTCTCTTCTCAGAAGTTTCTCCTCAGTATGAAGCTTACTGCTGGAAAAGCACTCTGGTTGGTTTACTTTTGAAAATCCAACTGGGCCAGACTGCTCGAGCCACTTCAGACCTACTCTCATCTGCTGTTGAAAGGCAGCATCTCAGCTGTTGTTCTTAAATTGGCAAACTCAGACATGTTATGGTGGTTTTCTCATCTCTCTCAGACACCACTTTGCTTCCTTCTGCACAGACACTGATACCTCACAGGTCTTGTAGCTGTCAGTGGCTTGTTTAGACACTGTCCATGAGATTTGTTTTTGCTACTCTAGTTGCTCCATGTGTTTTTATGGAGAAATTCAGGTGGTGGTGCCATTTTTGGGAGGCTCAAAAACTATGCCCCCAAACCATCTTTCCAGAATCCTCTCAACCTTGGGTAAGATTTGAAGACATTCTCTATTGTGCAACAGGTTATACCATCAACTCATCATTACCCTGCTGTACTCTCTGCCTCAGCTGCCAGGCTCTAATCACACTCACCGTATTTCAGTTCTTCAGACAACAGGAGCCATTTCCAACCGCCTAGGCCTTTGCAGTTGTTTCTCTGGAACTGTAGAGTTGTGTCTCCCTAGAATACTTTTCCCCAAGTTCTTTGAAAATTCCTGTCTACCCTGGTTTAAAACTTACTTCCTTAGATAGGCCTTCCCCTTGCAAAACAATCCTAAAGTAGACTCTCAAATTTGTAATTATCTTATTTGTTTACTTATTGTCTCCTTTATCAGACTTTTTTGACCAAAACCCATAGAAAGACACTTTACATCACCACCCAATACATAGATACATATATGTATTAATTTTACTCTGTATTTTATTCGTTTATTTTATTTAACATTTATATAGCACTTACTATGTGCCGGACACTGTTCAAAGCATTTTTACAAATATTAATTCATTTAATCCTCATATCAACCCCATGAGGAAAATACTATTATTATCCCCATTTTACAGATAAAGGACACTGAGACTTGGAGAGATAAAGTAACTTGCTGAATATCTGTATTAGTCTGTTTCTGTTGCTTATAACAAAATACCTGGATTTGGGCTATTTATAAGAAAATGAAATTTATTGCTTACGGTTTCTGAGGCTGGGAAGTCCAAAGTCCATCTGATGGTGGTGACAGCAACCCCGGGTTCTCACATTGCAAGATGGTAGAAGCAGAGAGAACAAAGAGAGACAGACTCTTCATGCTCCCCTCTTAAAGCCTTCCAAACCACACCCATGACCACCATTTTTAATCCATTCACTACAGTGGCATGGTCCTACAATCTAATCACCTTTTCAAGGCTCCACCTTTCAATTACCATAATAGGATTTCCCACCCTCATAACAGTCACAGTGGGGGCCAAGTTTCTTTTTTTTTTTTTTTAAAAAAAAGATGACCGGTAAGGGGATCTTAACCTTTGACTTGGTGTTGTCAGCACCACGCTCAGCCAGTGAGCAAACCAGCCATCCCTATATGGGATCCGAACCCGTGGCCTTGGTGTTATCAGCACTGCACTCTCCCGAGTGAGCCACAGGCCGGCCCCAGAAATTCCTATCTCTTTTTTTTTTTTTTTTTTGTCTTTTTTGTGACTGGCAAGGGGATCGCAACCCTTGGCTTGGTATTGCCCACACCACACTCAGCCAGTGAGCACACCGGCAAGTCCCATATTGGATCCGAACCACGGTGGCAGTTTAGCGCTCCCAGCGCCACACTCTCCAGAGTGCGCCACGGGGCCGGCCCAATGGGGCCAAGTTTCTAATACATAAAACTTAGGGGGGCCAGCCTGGTGGTGCACTGGAGAGTGCGCTGCTTGAGAGCGCGGAGGCGCTCCCGTCGAGGGTTCGGATCCCATGTGGAGACCGGTTCCCGATCGGTTCCGCTCACTGGCTGAGCGCGGTGTGGGCGCAACACCGAGGGTTGCAATCCCGTTGCCAGTCCCCGGTGCGGGCGGGACACCGAGGGTTGCGATCCCGTTACAGGTCAGTAAAAAAGACAAAAAAAAAAAAGGAAAACTTAGGGGACACAATTCAAGCTTCAGTGAGTTTTGGGGGAACATAATTCAATCCACTACAATATCACACAGCTCATAAGTGGAAAAGTTAGATTTAGCCCAGATAGACCCTGCACTATACCATTAAATTAAAATTCTATTCTACTTCAGTTTTTACAAAGTGCTGTTGAAACTCACTAAATTTATCTCAAAATTCACTAATGGGTCACAACCTGTTGTTGAACACAGTCTCGATATCATAAGTTCCACGAGTGGAAACTTTCTCTATCTTGCTCCCCCCACTGTACCCTCAGCACCCTCACCTTGCTAGACACAAAGTAGGCTTTCAATAAGCAGTTGACAAAAGAGCCTAGAACAGAACAGCACAATCTTAAAGCTGGAGGAAATCTGAGAAACTATCTTTTTTTTTTAAAAAAAGATGACCGGTAAGGGGATCTCAACCCTTGGCTTGGTGTTGTCAGCACCACGCTCAGCCAGTGAGCAAACCAGCCATCCCTCTATAGGATCCGAACCCGTAGCCTTGGTGTTATCAGCACTGCACTCTATCGAGTGAGCCACGGGCCGGCCTGAGAAACTATCTTTTTGACAGCATTACAAGTAAGTACTTAGGTTATTTACATTATATTATTTACCCAATGGTCACTGGCAAAGGCGACAGCAGAACACAGGGTTTTGTTTTTCACATTTCCTCATTCATTCATTCAAAAATGTTTGAGCACTTACAAGCCTTAAATTAGAATATGCGAGATAAAACGCAAGTTGCTGAATAATATGGAAGGTGCTGTCCCATATTGCGAACAACGCTGCTTAGTATATAGTAAATCTGGAATAATGTACACCAAATTGTTTATCTGCTCTGGTGATGAAGACTAGGGGTAAATTTTATGTTTTATATTTCTGTAGTACTTGAATTTTTACAAAGAAAACGTATTACTTTTACAACCATAAAATCGCAATAGATTATTTTCGAAAACCTTTCCTTCCCAGGCCGGCCCCATGGCTCACTCGGTAGAGTGCGGTGCTGACACCACCAAGGCCGTGGGTTCGGATCCTATATAGGGATGGCCGGTTTGCTCACTGGGTGAGCGTGGTGCTGACAACACCAAGTCAAGGGTTAAGATCCCCTTACCGGTCATCTTTTTTAAAAAAAAAACAAAAAAACCTTTCATTCCTTTCTTTACTTTTAGTATTTGACAGCTCGTCTTACTCATTCTTACATTCCACCTACCCAGTTCAATGCCGGGCTCAAAATCGACAGGGAGTAAATGTGCATGAACTAAAAAACTCTTTTCAGCAGGATAAAGATAGATAATTTTCAGGGCAAATCCAGAGTATACATTAATTTCTGTCTTTTTGTTAATAAGGTTTCAAATCACACTGACACTGGATGGGCATGGGATGGCTTTTTTCAGTGCATTTCACATTCTACCGGGTCAAGTGCCTCGAGTTCACCTATCTGTCGCGCCGCCCTTCGCGCCGGGCTTCAAAATCGGGACCCTCAACCAGCTTCTCGCGCACCCGGCTTTCGTCAGCCCTGTAATTCACCTTCCCTACATTGGCAATAAGGATTCGCCTGAAGGAGGAAGTTAGTGGGAGGGGCCAGCAGAACGTCCCGCCCCGGAAGTGGGCGGGGCACAGCGTTCTGTCGCTCGCGGTCTTCCAGTCGGATTGTGACTGAGGCCGGTCCTGGCTTTGTAACTCGCTC
>NW_007727337.1:183302-184192 GCF_000696425.1 Galeopterus variegatus | reverse complement strand
TCGGAGGGCGAGGCCTCGGCGGCCGACCCGCCTGTCCCTCGGTCCGCGGGGCCCCTGACCCTTCCGTGCCTGCGGGCCCGCGAGACGCCGGAGCGGGAGGGAGCTGCAGTCGGCGGCCAGAAAAGCCGGCGACCTTAACCTTTCGTCACAGAAAGGGCTGTGGGGGAGCCGAGCCGGGACGTGTCTTCCTGATGCGTTTCAGTTCCTGTCGCTTCCCTTGCACTGGAAGCCCTCGGGCCCACATTACTAGATCACCGAGGTCTCCTTTTTCGCCGCTTCTGTTTCGGGGCGTTCCGAGTTCTTGGAAATCCTTCAGGCGTTTCGCATATCTTAAGTCGTAAGGAGTGGCCACACAATATGACTTAAAATTTCACATTCTAAAAATGTGGGCGTGGCTTCCCCACCTGATTGTCCTAAGAAAGTTTTATTCCAGGTGAGCGCGCTTGGTGTTCTTATGCAGAAATGTACTTACTGTCTTGCGGTGGTTGACTGCGGCCGGAGAATGGCCGTTTCAGTGTCTTTAAATTTAACATTCAAATGCTAATGGCTACTTGAGGTTAACGCACTTCCCAAGGATACAGCCCGTACTTAAATGGTGCATTGCCCGTACTTAAATGGTGCATTGCTCTGTGACTTCATTCATTTGTAAGAGTTCTTTCTGGGTATTCTGGGTAAAGGTCCTTGGGCTATTATGTAACTGGTTTATCGAATGAGATAGTTTTTAGTAGTTTGAATATAAAGAGCAACTTTATTCTTTCTTACTACTGCCCTTTAAAGTATTTGTTAATTATTCTTCCCTGAGCCTGTGTGACTCTGGCAGATTCTAAGCTTTCCAGTTAGCCTCAGGTACTGTCAAGTTTTGCCTCATCTAGTTTAAAATCTTTATTCCG
>NW_007727337.1:180987-182419 GCF_000696425.1 Galeopterus variegatus | reverse complement strand
TTTCCAGTTAGCCTCAGGTACTGTCAAGTTTTGCCTCATCTAGTTTAAAATCTTTATTCCGTTTAATGCTCCACCTCTCCCCCTTCCCTTTCTCTTTTCAGCTTGAGTCAAGTGCAGGCCCAGAAAACTGCACAGGGGAAGTAATGCACTTTCATTCTCCTCCCACGTTGCAGTCTCTGGCTTTTCAAGGTTGAGGTGAAAAAGGAAACGGAGATAAGGGTCAAAACAGTCTTAAGAGACCAGTGTTGTTAGCTGGTGTCAGAGCGTAGCAGCTGTCCATGTGCTAGGTTTTTCTTTTGTGGGTAATATGGGCTGTTTGTAACCTCATTGATGGAAATCTCCCATCTGCAGCTACTGGAGAGTATCACCACCAGCCTCTTTGCTTTTGCTTTAGGACAGGAGTTGGCAAACTACAGCCCATGGGCCAAATCCAGCCTGGCAACTGTTTTAGTATGGCCTGCAAGCTAAGAACGATTTATACATTCATAAATCGTTGGGGAAAAAAAATCAAACAAGAATATTTTGTGACATATGAAAATAATGTGAAATACAAATTTCAGTTTCCGTAACATTGTGTTGGAGCACATTTGTCTGCGTATAGCTCTCAAATGCTTGCATTAAGAGAGGGCCTAAAACTAATGAGCTTGTCCATTTGTCAAAAGCCATAGGACTGAAGGCACAAAGGGGTCAACCTTAATGTGTGCAAATTAAAAATCATTTAGGAGGTCAGGAGATCCCAGAATGGAATGCAGAGTGACAAAAACTTTAAAAATTTTTTATTTTTTACCTCTGTATTTCTAAGTAAAATGCTTACACCATTTTTGTTCTTGACCTTTTTCATAAATCCTGCTATGGATTTAGTCAACACATATGCTCTTTTTTTGCCTCCCATCCTTCCAATGCTTATATCACTTTTTTTGGCTGAATTACTGTATGGTTGGTTATACTCTTACCTTTGTTCACAAATGAGCCAAACAGTGTATTGATTGCATTTTCTTTCCTATACAGCTTTTTCTTTCTCCTGAAGTTAGTAATTGTTTTATTTTTTGTTTTCATCCAAACTTGCAGCAAACTGGGAAATCTTTTCCAGACGTGTTCAGACACACCCAGTATTTTGTCAATTGAGTCAGTTAGGAGTCACTGACTCAGTTTGATTTCGGAACTTCACTTTAACATTCTTCTAGAAATTTTCTTCCCCTTTTTGTGTGTCTCCATCCCGCATAGTACTCTGAATTTACTTCCTTGTCAAATACTATAGCTTAGTAACTGACAGCATGGGCTCTGGAACCCAACCTCCTAGGTTCAAATCCTGAAGGTGTGTGACCTTGGGGAAGTCATTTAACCTTTTTCTGACTTTGCAGTCTGCATAATGGGAATAATAATCTTAGCAACCTCAAAGGGTTGTTTTAGAAATTAAGGGCCGGCCCGGTGG
>NW_007727337.1:178472-179934 GCF_000696425.1 Galeopterus variegatus | reverse complement strand
GCCGGTCCCGGTCCGGGAGCAACACTGAGGGTTGCGATGCGTTGCCGGACACGAAAAAAAAGACAAAAAGAAAAAAAAAAGAAAATAGTTCATGCTACCTTTGCTCGTTCTTGATTTATAATTTGGGTTTGAATTCTAGATTAAAAATGATTTCCCTTAGAATTTTAAAGACATGTTTTATTGTTTAATAGAATCTGCATTGTGTTGAGCACTTAGCCTGAAAACTCAAATCCTTAAGATCTGGGGAATGTCTTTATTTATTCAGCAAATTTCTTCCTTCCATTTTTCTGTTCTCTTTTGTTTCCTGTTTTTCTTCTCATTGTNCAGCAAATTTCTTCCTTCCATTTTTCTGTTCTCTTTTGTTTCCTGTTTTTCTTCTCATTGTGTTTTTGGGGTGGGGTTCCTCCACTTTATTTCCTATTTTTCACTTACCATATTTTTAATTGTTACAGTGTCTTATTCTCTGAGTGTCATTTTAAAATCCCCCAGGACAAATGTTCCTTCTTATTGCTGGATATATGAGTATTAACCATCGTAATTTTGAAGTTTTCTTTTGCTCATTACATTGAGAGAGAGACTGACTCTCACGTGTTCTCCTTTTAAAGACCTCAGAACCATGCCCATGACCTTAAACAATAATTTATTAATCCACTTACTAGGGCATGGTCATCACACCTTTCACTTACCACATTTGGATCTCCCACCTTTTTAATACTGTCAGACTGGAGGTTAAGTTTCTAATACACGGACTTTGGGGGACACACTTCAATCCAAGTCACATGCCTACAAAATGGAGCCTCCATAAGAACCCAAAATGATGGAATTTTGAGAGCTTCAGGGTTGGTGAACATGTGGAGGTGCTGGGAGGCATAGCATCCGTAGAGGGCAGGGAAGCTCCAGGCCCCATACCTTGCCCTGTCTACCACTTCATCTGGCTGTTCATCTGAACCACTTATTTTAATGTTTTTGGTGGCTGGCCTGTATGGGGATCCAAACCCTTGATGTTGGTGTTATCAGCACCATGGTCTCCCACTTGAGCTAAGTGGCCAGCCATGACTGTTCATCTGTAACCTTTGTAATAACCTCTACAGTGAACGAGTAAACGTAAGTAAATTTGCTTGAGTTCGGTGAGTTATTATTGCAAATTATCAAACATGAGGAGGGGATCATGTGAACCCCTAATTTATAGCTGGTCGTTGATAGAGTTTGGATGTATTATCTCCACCAAAACTCATGTGGAAATCTGATCCCCAATGTGGCAGTGTTGGAAACTGATTGAGTCATGGGGGCGGATCCTTCATCGATGGATTAATGCTTTCCCTGGGGGAGGGGGGATTAATGAGTGAGTTCTCGCTCTGTTTGTTCCTGCGAGAGCTGGTTGCTTATAGGACCCTGGCACTTCCTCTCTCTCTCTCGCTTCCTCTTGCCATGTGATCTGCTTGTACCCGCCAGCTGCCTGCCA
>NW_007727337.1:176115-176837 GCF_000696425.1 Galeopterus variegatus | reverse complement strand
TCAGGTAAGGTTTCAGTTTTATTCTTCTGCATATGGATATCCAGTTTTCCCAGCACTATTTGTTGAAAAGACTGTCTTTTCTCCCATCGATTGATCTTGGCACCCTTGTGGAGAATCACTTGACCGTATGTATACACAGGAGTTTCTCCCCCCCTCCCTTTTTTAGTGGCTGGCTGGTATGGAGATCTGAACCCTTGATCATGATGTTGTCAGCACCACACTTCCAACTGAGCTAACTAGCCAGCCCACGAGAGTTTATTCCTAGGCTCTCTGTTTGCTGACTTGCTTTTTAACCCACCTGTTTTCAGTTGTCTCTGGAGTCCACAACCTGCCATCATCAGTTTGTCCATAGAACAGACCTCCAGTCTTCTACAGGGTTGCCCATGGCGATTGCAAGGGTGCTGGGGGGAATCTTAACTGCTTCTTTTAAAGATTTTCAACATATCTTATTTTCATACGACCTGGTACTTTTGATTTGTAGGGCACTGAACTCTATTTGCTAAGCTTTTCCGGGGTTCTGCCAAGGTCCGTGGCTTGGTTCTTGTTGGACTTCCCATCTCCTGCAGGTCTCCGATTTAACTTTTTCCAGGCTATTAAATCAGTTATCGGGCCGGCCCATGGCTCACTCAGGAGAGTGTGATGCTGATAATACCAAGGCTATGGGTTTGGATCCCATATAGGGATGGCCAGTTAGCTCACTGGTGAGCATGGTGCTGACAACA
>NW_007727337.1:171375-174718 GCF_000696425.1 Galeopterus variegatus | reverse complement strand
CCCTATATAGGATCTGAACCCGTGGCCTTGGTGTTATCAGCACCACACTCTACCGAGTGAGTCACAGGCCAGCCTGGTATGCCTCTTTTTATATATCTTCATGTTATACTTTTTTTTTTGGACATAGAGTCCAGACCAAAATAGGTAAGCTTACGATAAGGTGGATCCTCCCTACCCCAGTCCTACTCTTTTATTGGGGATGAGGAGTAGGCATTTGCCTCCAAGTATGTGCATGCTTCTCTTCTGCCAAACCTCCTATCCCTGAGTCGTCATTAAAACTGAAATCTTATGTCCAGTTAAGTACCCCACTCTAATCACCAGTGCATCCCCATTTTCAAATCTGATTTTGGTTTTTAGTTCCTTTACCTGAGGCCATTGAGGATTTTCCTTATATTTATATGAGCTCAGTTCCACCTTTAAATGGATACTTGCTTTCCCCTGCCACCCCCCCCAACAAACACTTATAAAGTTCCAGGCATTCTTCTGAGCACTTACAAATAATAAGTCATGTAATTCACTTAACAGCTTGGGGAGCTGGTATCTTCATTTTTACAGATGACAAAACTTGAGGCACAGAGGTTAAGCTTCTTGCCCAAGATCATACACTTTATGTCTGCTTCGTGTGTGCGTGTGTGTGTATTGCATTTTTTTGACTGTGCAAGGGTATTTTTCCAGTTAAGGTCGTGTTCTAAGGATGAGTATTAAGAATAGTTGAAAATAATTGCTTGTGTTTATCTGTTTTTTTTTTTTTAACCTGAAAAGCCACTGTTTAGCTTAGCATTCATTATTTTTTACTGATTCTCTCTTACCTTTTTGGGACTCTTACTCAAGAGTGATGTGTACCATGTCAATTTGAAGTCCGTGTATAGAATGAAGTTATTAAATGAAAATTGACATTGCCGCCTCCACATTATACCTTACATCTAAATTCAGAGTATTGCAACATGGGCCAAAATACTCCATTTCTAACTGTAAACTTCACCTCTAACAGAAATGCTATGAAGGTACTTCAGAAAGTTCCTGGAAGAACAGAATCAAAAGATAATATGAATCTTTCCATGAACTTTTTGAACACCCCTCGTAAAATGTAGCAAAGACAGAAGCTCTAAGGGTTTATGGTAGTTGAGTAATCTTCCTCTCCTTGTTTGGTAGCCAGAGGTTTTACACCCCACGACCAAGCCCCATAGTAAGATCTAGAATGGGTGAGGAGTATGTCATTCTTTTATAAATGGTAGAATGTTGTTTGTGCAAGGGGAGAGGTTGGGACAGGAAAATCTTCCTGATGGCTCACCACTGTCATATTCTTACGTAGATTAATTTGAATAAAGGTTTCTTGTGCAAGACAAAGATCTGGAAATTAATTTTCATTAAAAACTGTTAATGATGTATGTTTTAGAAAGTCTGAATTACATATACTCCCTATTTCATGGATGTATGCCATATTACATAGTGTATGTCATAGAAAGTCCAAATTGCATGTACTGTAGTTTGGAGACCAGTCTTCAATGGGATACCTTTTCTCACATGTGTACTTCAACCTAATGGTAAAGGAACACTTAGGGGTTGTCTGTGTAAAAGCAGGCGTGGATGGGAGAGCATGGTGCTGATTCCCTTACCGGCCAGCTGCCAAAAAATTAAAAAATAAAAGCAAGTGTGGACAGAGGAAAAGTAGATCTGTCTGACACCTTGTGATAGAAGGTGAGCACTACAAATTCGGTTGGCTTGATTTGTAATCTAATCATATTTCTAGGGCTCTTCAGACTAAACCCTTAAAGTGCTGCTCTCCTTTCTTTTTCTTAAATATGAGAGAATCTGTCAAAAATGAACACAAAAAAATTGCATGGAAATTCTCTGCATGTTGAAAATTTCAAGCCTTTGCCTTTTAAAACCATCTGTACAGTTTTATCATTTGATACCTACATTGCTCAGGAATTTAGAGAGTCCTCTATAGCATGAGGATGATTGGCATATTCTTCATACATTGTTACTGTGAGTAAACTCAGACATAAAAGCCTTGGAAATCAAGATGGTTTGTTGTATTGTGTTAAAAGGAAAAACCTTAGACAAGTTAAATTTAGCAAAGTTTAATTGAGGAAAGAGCATTCATGAATCCAGCAGCCCTCAGAACCAAAATAGGGTCTAAGAACTCTGGTCTGCAACCTGCTTAGGCAGATTTATGGACAGAAAACAGAAGTGAGGTACAGAGACAGTTTAGTTTGTTACAGCTATGACTTTTGCCTTATTTGACTCAGTTGGCCACCTAGGAGTTGACTGAAGCTCAGTTACTGTAATTGACAGAGACTCAGATTTTTTTTTTTTTTTTTACAGGAGTATCTGTGTACTAGGTTAGGTTGCAGTTCTTTAAGTGAGAAGTCAAGTAGGGAGGCATCCTCAGGCTAAGTTTAGTTTAGTTTAACAATTGGAATTATTATTTGACATTTGAAGAGTTTATAGATGTATGCTATTCCACTGCCAAGGGTTCAACTACTATATAATGAACATAGTGTACATAATATAAAGTCAGAGTGTCAAATATTGACTCCAAGAAACCACCAGAAATGCCTGTTGATAAAGCAAAGCTTAGTTTATTAGGCCCAATACGCTAAGGAGAAAACACCCCCTTGACAAAATCTTAGTTGTGTCTCAAAGTAGGGAGATTAGGAAGTGGTGTTTATAGGATTTTAGGGCTTTGGCTGGGTCATTTTAAAGTAGGCCTTGCAAGGTAGATAGCTGGGATTGGACACAAGGAGTCCAGGGTTTAAAAACAAATCTTTTCTTTCTTTCTTTTTTTTTTTTTTTTTTAAAAAAAAAGATGACCGGTAAGGGGATCTTAACCCTTGACTTGGTGAGCTAACCAGTCATCCTTATATAGGGATCCGAACCCTTGGCCTTGCTGTTATCAGCACCATATTCTCCCAAGTGAGCCATGGGTCAGCCCTTAAAACAAATCTTAATGAGTAAACTGTTCAGTTGGTTCCCAGCCTTATATTCCAGGAATATTATCTTCTAGGTTATATCTTCCAGATAAATCCTGGAGCAAGCTGCTAAGTCATTTTTGTTTGGTCTCTGTTGTTTAACATGGGGACAAAATTTTACTTTTGGTTTCTGTTCTGAAGAGACTTGAATTAATATACATGAATTGTTGGTTTGTTTCAGCTTTGCCCGAAGTTTTTACATACAAATTCTACTAGTCACACTTGGCCGTTCAGTGCAGTTGCTGAATTAATAGGTATGTAAATTGACATTTCTTATACCATCTGTTTCTTGCAATTGTAGTTTTAAAAAATTTTTATTGAAAAATAATATACAGGGCCGGCCCGGTGGCGCACTGCTACAGTGCGCC
>NW_007727337.1:164508-171012 GCF_000696425.1 Galeopterus variegatus | reverse complement strand
GGTTGCGATCTGTTGCCGGACACGAAAAAAGACAAAAAGGAAAAAAAAAAAAAAAGAAAAATAATATACAAATACACTTTTTAAAAAAACAAATTTATCTTGAATGATAACATTGTGGTAAAAGTTGCTTAACAACAACTGTTCAAATGGATGTCAGATTAATTACTGCTCATTCTTCCCTATAATACTACCCAAGTATTTCATAGCATTTTGGATTTAATTTGCTAAGTTCATAAAGCATTTATATTGAAAATGTTTGTATTCCGATTATAAAAGTAAAAAATGAGAATTATAATGATTACTAGTACAAAAGTATGTGTAACATACAAAGTGGGTTTGTTTCTCTGATATTAGTAGGATTATATTAGATTTTTTATAGTAAATTCTTCCTTCGGTAGATAGGATGATCAAGGTTTAGGATTGTATTTAAAATGAACATGAGAAAAGAGATAGGGTTGTGGTGATATTTGCATTGCTGATCATGATTTTTCTTGGGAAAATTTATACACATGAATATTTTAAAGATATAGTTTAGGTATACTTTAGATTCTTCATGAAAGAAGGTCCCATCTTAAAGATGTGCAAGAAAGAAAAGAAGGAACTTTTGAGCACATTTCTTTTCTTCGGTATAGTTGGATTTTCCAAAGTATTCTAGCTAACGTATGCTATTAAGGTGTGTAAAACCCTAGAGTGAATCTGTTACAACATTACAGCTATTCATGGATATTATTTATTATGGCAGCCTAGAGGAGCTACCCATAATTTTTATGGTGCTCTTTGTGGTGTGTCAAAATTTAAAGTTTTTATGAAACAGTGTCTTTCCTGAAATGGTGAAAAAAAAAATTATTTAATTGTAGGCTGCCTTATGGAAGGATAGTTTGAAAACCATTATTTATATTATAATAAGGACTTCGAAATATACCTCAAGAGAGATTTTCACTCAGGGAATAGTCAGATGGATCTTAGGTCATTCATGAGTTGATTTTATTACTGCCAACTGTTCAAATATTTTTCATTTTTTTATGTATTCCTTCATACTTACCTATTCTGACAGAAATGTGTGCTAAACAAGGAAGTTAAATGGGGAAGTATACAGAAGTAGAAGTGTAAAAGCCACCAGATATTTTGATTAAACTGAAAAGGGCCACAATTTGAAGAAATATATGGAAGATAAATCTTGCATCTACATATGTAGCTTAGCAGAAAATGATATTGCCTTCTTATTTAGTAACTATTGTGTACCTTCCATGTCAACTTGTACTGCTAGTTGACACCCAACTCTCAGTTTCTTTTATAGCCAGGCTAGTCCCTCCCTTAATCATCTCTGTAGTGCAGTGATTTTTTTTAGTGTAGTGTGAACCAGTCTTTACTCTCTATTTAACAGGGAGGGCTTTGGAAAGTGTTAGTTCTGTAATAATCAGTGAATAATATATAGCAGGATGCGGTTTAGTTTGTGTTTTCAAATCTTAGGGATTCTTAAAAATTGAAACTTTTAACTTGTCTTGAAATATGGTATTCTATTGCTTGTTACAGGATTGTTCTGAACTAATTGCTCTTTACAATGCAAAATCAAGCTTTCTAAAATCTTTTTTTTTTCCAGATAATGCTTATGATCCTGATGTGAATGCTAAACAGATATGGATTGACAAAACAGTAATAAATGATCATATATGCTTGACATTCACTGATAATGGGAATGGTATGACTTCAGATAAATTACATAAAATGCTAAGGTATGTAAAAATGTGCCACATTTCTTAAAGTCATTGCTTTTACCTAGTTGAAGGGTTGTGTATGTCATACTTATTGTTCTTTGTTTGTTTTTGTTTTTTTAAACATGAAATGCTATATCCACAGTGTGATCTATTTAGAGTTGTAGCACATTGATATCAGTTATTTGTACTTGAGTGTAAATAAGTTTTATTAGAAATACTGGTTAAAACTAGAAACACTTTTTTAGAGGGGGAAGGGAGAGTAACTTTAAAGGGATTGAGAGAATGAGGAAGTAGCATAAAGCAGCCATAAGGTCTTGGGCTCTAGAGTCACAGAACAGGATGTTGATATGAATCCAAATGTGCCTGAAATGGAAACTGAGGTACATAGTACAGGTGCAGGGCAGAGGATGTTGGATATGAATCCAAATGTGCCTGAAATGGAAACTGAGGTACATAGTACAGGTGCAGGGCAGAGGATGTTGGATATGAATCCAAATGTGCCTGAAATGGAAACTGAGGTACATAGTACAGGTGCAGGGCAGAGGGCGAATTTGGAAGCAGTAGCTTTTCTATTGTCCCTTAAGTATTCCTTATGCTGCCAAAAAGTCAGAGTTGACGCCACCATTAATCATACTACATACAGTAGGCTTGCTGAGAACAAGAGATGCATTTACACTTAGAGGAAAAGATTCATGGAGTGAAATCTCAGTGTCCCAGGAGCCCAAGTTATAACTCAGCCACTTAGCCAGGGTGTGCCAGGCAGTGAGCTCCTGTGTTAGTACCTGTAATCTTTATGCTTCTGTGATACAAATTTGGTTTCCTCATTTCAGAGATGAGGAAATATATCAAGGTAGTTTAAAACTAATTTGCTCAAGATTAGACAGCTGGGAACGATGTGAGGCCCGCATTTGAACCGAGGCTTTTTTACTTAGTATTACACTTACTGAATTTTAAAAAAAAATAGGTTTTTATTTTTAAAACCTTTCTTTTCTTTCTAGCTTTGGCTTCAGTGACAAAGTCACCATGAATGGTCATGTTCCAGTTGGATTGTATGGGAATGGCTTCAAGTCAGGTTCTATGCGTTTGGGTAAAGATGCAATTGTTTTTACCAAAAATGGAGAGAGCATGAGTGTGGGCTTCTTATCTCAGACCTACTTGGAAGTCATAAAAGCAGAACATGTTGTTGTCCCAATAGTGTCATTCAACAAGCATCATATCCTTTTGATTTTGAAATAGAAGCTGTGAAGAAATATTCTGAAACATTCTACCCTTTTGCCTTCCTCCAAGTTCTTGTTTTTTAATCATACCTATTCCAGTTCTTGTCTCTATCCACTGCCTTTACCCTACACTGGAGGCTAAGAGTTTTTGTCCCTTTCTCTTCTCTGTTGGAATTGTATAAATTTGAGGCTAAGGGTTTGTCCCTTTCTCTTCTCTGTTGAAATTGTGCAAATTCTCGACATAAAGTGGTTGCATTTTTTGTTAAACTGCTCATAACTCCCCTCTTTATTTCAGGCTTATTGTGGTGTAATAAGACTTTGGTGGTCTGGCTTGAGCATTTTGCTAATGACCATGAAAAGCAAGATAACTTTAAGAAAATGCCTTCTGTATAAACACATAGAAATACTGGAAAGCATTTAATTAGTTAGGAGTAATAATAAATTTGCTTACTTTTTTATCCTTGGTGTTCATTTAAAATTGAACTGCCATTTTAAAACTCAAAGTAATTTAGGAAATATTTTTTCCATTGTTTAATATTTATTAGGGTTCGTTTCCATATTATAATTGTGAAAATATGTTGGTGATTTAAGTCTTTAACTTAGGATATACGACAGATGATTAATTTAGCAGAATCAAAAGCAAGCCTTGCTGCAATTCTGGAACATTCTCTCTTTTCTGCGGAACAGAAATTACTGGCAGAACTTGATGCCATTATGAGTAAGAAGGGAACAAGGATCATCATTTGGAATCTTAGAAGGTAAATGTAAGCCTCAGCTAGTTGTTGACCATTAGGAAAGTGATACTTCTTTGTCCATTACTTTGATATAGCATGTGGTAAGAAAAGTAATATAGATGAAATTTTTGTGTTGCTGAAGTTTGTAGTCCTTTATCCTTGTGAGAATAAAATCCTTTGCAAATGAAAGTTTTAAAATTGAGGATTAATGTGTAATATTGAGAGATCTAAGACGTACTCAGCCACAGGCAGGAATAAAGCCTAAAGAACTTTAAAACTTGTGCCTTTCTAACCTTCTGAATTCCCTTTTTCTCTTCTTTTCTTTTTTTTCTTCTTTTTGCATTCACTTCCCTGCCCCTCTTCCTTCTGGAGGTCTTTGTTGTTTGTTTTTTCCCCCAAACTAAACGCTTCATTTGGAAATAACTAGATTCACGTGCAGCTATAAGAAATAATACACGGATCTCATGTACCCTTACAAAACTGTAGTACAGTAGTGCTACTGATATTGATGGGATATTGGCACGTGACACATTGCATGTGTCAAATACTGGACACTTTCATCATCATAGGAGTCCCTCATATTGCCCTTTTGTAGCCACATTCACTTCTCTCCTACCCCCACTCCCTCCAGTCCCTGGCAAGCTTTTAATCTGTTCTCTATTTCTGTAATTTTAACTCAAGAATGTTATATAAATGGAATCATACAACATGAAACCTCTGGTTATTTTTTTTGCCACTCAGCGTAATTTTCTGGAGATTCATCCAGGTTCTTGTGTGTATCAGTAGTGTTCCTTCTTTTTCTAGCTGAGTAGTATTGCATTGTATGGATGGACCACAGTGTGTTTAACCATTCACCTGTTAAAAGACATCTGGGTTGTTTACAGTTTTTAGCTGTAACAAATAAAGCTGTAAACATTCACATATAGATGTTTGTGGAAATAGTTTTTTATATGGAACACTTTACAAATTTGCATGTCCTCCTTGTATAGGGCCCATGCTAATCTTTTCTGTATTGCTCCAGTTTTTTTAGTATAAATGTTGCTGAAGCGAGCACTGAAAATATAGTCTTCATTTTTCTAAAATACGTGCCCAGCAATGTGTAATTACTGGGTCATATGGTAGTTACATTTTTGGTTTTTAAAGAAACTACCAGACTGTTTTCCAGAGTGGCTGTACTGTTTCCCACCAGCAACATATGAGTAATGCAGTATCTTTGCAGCTTTCCAAATTCCTTTTTCCTTTCTTTTTTTCTTTTGCACCTTCCCTCCATGACATTTACCATGTGTAGGTTTATTTGTTTTTAATGATTTATAGTATTTGCTTGCCTATCTTTCTGTGAAGTTAAATTTTGATTTTTTCTAAAAATTATTTTTACAGCTACAAAAATGCAACAGAGTTTGATTTTGAAAAGGATAAATATGACATTAGAATTCCTGAGGATTTAGATGAGACAACAGGAAAAAAAGGGTACAAGAAGCAAGAAAGGATGGACCAAATTGCCCCGGAGAGTGACTATTCCCTGAGGGTATGTATTCAGCTCTGTGGGAATGAGAAAATCATCAAATAATGGAACTATCAGAAGAGCTTATGTTATCCACTTGTGTTATGAAGGCTGCCTGTGATCTCTGAATGAAAGTATCTCAGACATGAACCAGCTTATTAAACTTTTCATTAGCACGCTGGTTGTTTTATTTGCTTAGAAAACTTTTTTTTTAATTGGGAGGTCATCAGGTCTAACAGTGTTCTTTTACCATATGCTGAGATTATTTGAACTAGTAATACTGGGTTCAGTAGAAATATTGATTAATTCAGTCACAAAACACCACATTCAAAGTGCCTTTATAAAAAAAACTTAAATATTCTAGAATACACACCTAATGTACCTTAATTGTCCTCCTAAAGCAATACATTATAAACAATAGGTAATCTACATTAATATGATTTTGTGATAAATGTCTCTGAGATTTAATCTTAGAAATGGGTGTGTTTTTAAGATTGAAGAAATGAATATCTCAATATAACAATGTTGATATGATAAGAATATTACATTTTTTTATTTTTGTCAGCTGGCTGGTACAGGGATCGAACCCTGGACCTTAGTGTAATCAGTATCATGCTCTAACTAACTGAGCTAACCGGCTGGAATATTGAGTTTCTTAGTCTCTTTGATAAGACATGTGACACTAACTTGCTTTCTTTTTTTGTGCTTAAATTATTTCTTAACTCCAGGCTGAGGATATATGAGGGTACTTCACAAAGTTCATGGGAAGATTTGTATTATTTTTTAATGTATTTTTCCATGAACTTTTGAAGTGCCCTTGTATTGACATTTACAGGTTTGCCATGTAACTTTTTCTGAAGTCCTAGCAATTACAATGTCAGATGTTTACTATTTCTTGATGTAGCCTAATGTGTTATTGGGGTATGTCCTAGCTATTAAGAAAATCTTGCTCAAGTGTGAAGCAAGTCCAGAGGTAGCCAGAGCAGATGGTATGGTTTTTAGTACACTACTAAGTACAATGTCTTAAAATACCACTATGGAATATTATAAATGACAAAACACCATGTCTTTTGAAGGCAGGAGTCAGGAAAAAAGAGAAATGTTCAAGTTTTAGTTTTGGGTTGAACCTTTTCTCTATCCTTTTTGAATTGTTGAATGCTATAACTTCAGAGATTTCTGATACCTTGGGGGCAGGCACAGACCAGCATATTTTAACACGTTTTAGGGTGTGAAGTTTGGTCAAGTTTCTAAAGTTATCTCAACTTTCATGCATTAAGAAATGAAAACACATGGCCACTGATTGTTACACCTCAATTTTTTTTTCTTGTTTTTTTTTT
>NW_007727337.1:161776-163432 GCF_000696425.1 Galeopterus variegatus | reverse complement strand
CTTCTGGTCTACTCTGCTTATACATGGGTGCATTATTTAGAATTTTTTTCCTTGTCAATCTTGTATTATTCTCTTGTTTATACTAGAACTTGCCTATTATTTTTGCCTACATAAAATTTATTTTATTTTTGCTTTTTAAATTATAACAATATATCTACAGAAAATGTCCCTTTTTGTATATATATACTTTTTAAAAAAATTAAAATGAGATCATACCACACGTGCTGTATTGTAACTTTTTCACTCAATGATATATCATCATCTGTATAGGTCAGTAGATTGTTTTCTGTCAATCATTTTTACTGACTACAGTATACTGAGTTTATAATGAAAAATATAGTAATCAAATCAGCATAACTCATATAGCTATATATTATTTTATTGAAGAGTTAAAGGATCTTTCATCAGGGCAAGTTGATAGCTTTCTATTTAAATCTATATCTAAGTGATGTTGAGCACATCTGTACATAACTATTGAGAAAGGACAAATATTGCTGTGTTTCTTTGCAGGCTTACTGCAGTATATTATATCTAAAGCCAAGAATGCAGATCATCTTACGTGGACAGAAAGTGAAGACACAATTAGTTTCAAAGAGTCTGGCCTATATCGAACGTGATGTTTATCGACCCAAATTTTTAGTATCCTTTATTTTCCTTTTTATGAAAATAGAATGTACAGATATGTTAATCAAGCATATTTTTATTTATTCTCCCTTCCCCCTTTTTTACCTGATGTGGATTCTAATCCTTTCCCAACTTTGCCCTTCTTTATGTTCTTTTGGACTTACTAAATAATGAAGTCCTGATGTGGATTCTAATCCTTTCCCAACTTTGCCCTTCTTTATGTACTTTTGGACTTACTAAATAATGAAATAGAAAGGATGATTTAAAGGGAGTAAAGTGTTGTGTTCAGAATTTTCCTTAACATTTTGAGACTAAAACAGTGAGAATTACTTTTGGATTCAACTGCAGAAATAAAGATCATTATGGGATAATGATGTATCACAGAAACAGACTCATCAAAGCTTATGAAAAAGTTGGATGTCAGTTAAGGGTAAGCAGTGTCTATTTTTTATAAAAGGTAGAATATGTGAAATAATCTTATTGTGTTTTTTGCCTATGACATTCAAATGTCAATCTTTTAAAAATAACATTAGTATAGTACTTGAACTTTTATATTAATATTTAATTTGATCCTGAACAGTCCTATGAGGGGGACAGAATATTTATCTTATCCCTATTTTATGGATAAGGAGATTGGGACTAATGAAAAAGTTAAACAACTTGCCCAGGACCTAACAGACACACACACATCTTTTGACCGCATATGGATATGGACCTGGTGATTATTTCATACTGAAATGAAATTGGTTGGTTTTCATTAGTGCAGACTGAGGCAGCCTAAAAAGTGGTATCCGATAAGTGATTTTCTTTTCTGGAGTTAGTTCCCAAATATATTAGAAATTTCTCCTAAACAACTTCCATTGTTGTAGGATGATGAAGACAGTCCACCATGTCAAACTGTCTTTACACATTTTCATAGAGAGGCTTTTGGGGTGGGGTGGGATGCATTTTTTATTTTTATTTTTTCCTTTTTTTTGTCTTTTTTACTGACCGGTAACGGGATTGCAACCCTCAGTGTCGCGCCCATACCGG
>NW_007727337.1:143285-161255 GCF_000696425.1 Galeopterus variegatus | reverse complement strand
ATCCGAACCCTCGGCAGGAGCGCCGCCACGCTCCCAAGTGGCGCACTCTCCAGTGCGCCACCGGGCTGGCCCAGGATGCATTTTTTAAAGAATACAGTGATGATTCTGAAAATCCACTTTGTTAAAAGTTTTTAAGGCTAGGCACATTTTTGTTTTCCAGTTCTCTGGTAGTTATTTTCTATTCATCTTATTCTAAGTTCTTTATAGAATGATGTGCACTCTACACAGTATAATAGTGTGGATTGATCTTGAATACTTTTCAACAGAGGTTGTAATAGTCTGCTTCATGAGCTATTTTACACGGCATGAGCCCAGAATATAGCATTATTGCAGAAGTAAATCAACTTTTCTGGGCTTTTCTTTGCAAGCACTAATTTCATTCAGAAAATAGTTAAAAAAATTTGGCAACCGTGATATGAGGTACCAGTGACAATTATTTAAAAAGCTAATTTTCATTTATAATCGAAATATTCATTTTGGCAGGAATATTATAGAAATATTTATAGAAATATTCTATAATGTGCTCTTAAAGTTAATGAATTTCATTGTTAATTAGAAATGCATTTTTAGTAATAGGACTTGTTTCTCCATTGTTTTGGGGTTCAAAAGAAACAATGTATCTGTTACAGAATGTAAATTTTTTTTTCTTCATTTATCACTTATGATTCTGACTTAACTAAGATACATAGCCCATTTTTTCAGTTATCTAAATTTTCATTGTGCATAATTTCTGGTTAAACTTGACCTTGTAAAAATAGGCTGTTAAGCAAACTTTTAATGTTTGTCTTTAGCAGATGATGGAATGGGCCTAGATCTTTTTTTTTTTTTTTTCCTTTTTGTCTCTTTTTTCGTGTCCAGCAACGGATCGCAACCCTCAGTGTCGCGCCCGTACCGGGCCGGGACCGGCAACGGGATCGCAACCCTCGGTGTCGCGCCCGCACCTCGCTCAGCCAGTGAGCGGGAACCAGTCTGTATGTGGGATCTGAACCCTCGGCGGGGCGCCGCTGCACTCCCAAGCGGCGCACTGTAGCAGTGCGCCACCGGGCCGTGGGCCTAGATCTTTTAATTCTATTTTTCCACAAACTTTTTGAAGTTCCCTGTATTTGCATCCTGTGGACTCAGTAAACATTTTATTAAATAGGTATCGGATATCTGGTATGTTTTTTTATGCTAGCTGTTCAGCATAAAGAGATGATAAGATACAGAGCATGCCCTCAGAGCTCAGTTTAGTGAGGGGACTATGGAACATCCTCGGAGTGTCAGAAAAGACTTCTAAGAGAAGTGATGATTGAGATGAGACTCAGTTTGACTTCACTGCATTGAAAAGTCTGGGAGGGGCGTTCTAGGCAGAAGGAACATCTGTAAAGGAAGGGAAAAGTATGGCATCATAAAGGGAGAAATTTGCTATGGCTGGACCATATTTCAAGCGGGGAATAGGAATGAGTGAGAGATGGGAAGATGAAGCTGGGAAGAAGGTGGATAAGAACTACAAATTGAAGGGGTCTTGTTATTACCATTGTTTACAGTATGAGATGAGGAACCACTGATGGTTTTTAATAGAACAGGATTGTAATTAGATTTGCATGGGTTGGTCTATAGTAGTGTTTTTGAAAATTTTCATTTTATAAATTACACATTCTTTTACTTTTTTTTTTGTATGTAGACTCAGAAGTAAGCTACAGTCGTGAAGAAAATACACTTGTTAATCCCATGTAAATAATCAGAATGTGGCTCATAATTAGAGTTCAGTATTTTAGCTAACAGGGTTTAAAAAATAATTCAGTTGACCTAGGTTTTTGTTTTATTGTCATTAGCAACTGGATGTGTAATTTTGGGTAAACGACTTTAACATTTATCTAGCAAACTTATGGAATATTATGTGCCAGAGTCTTTGGTAGGGACTATAGATATTGAGATGAATTATCTGTGGTTTCTACCCTCTAAGAAATTGCATCCTAGTAGAGGTGGTCCTTTTTTCCTTGTATAAAATTGGAGATAGTCATGCTTGTCTAAATGGATATTTGTAAACAGTGGAAGTGGTTTTGGAGGAAGACTAATATATTTATGAATTAACTCCTAGAAAAAAAATCTAAATAGTAAATTTCATGAGAATCATATGAGATATAATGTAGGAAAGTATTTTATACAAATTGTAAAACTTTATTTAAGGGTAATTATTTTGAGCATCAGGTCTTATGCTTAAAATGATAATTTCATTTTATTTTTTCAGGCAAACAACATGGGTGTTGGAGTAGTTGGAATTATAGAGTGTAATTTCCTTAAGCCAACTCATAATAAACAAGATTTCGACTATACTAATGAGTACAGGTATGTTACCTATTTAAATTATTGACTGAGATTTGTAGGAAATGGATTACCAAGAAAGCAGAAATGTGCTCTATTTTCTACAAATCTCAGAAATACTTCATCCGTAAAGATAGGGTAGAATATACTACTTGTGATGGAGTAGATTACAGTTCCTAGGATGGAAGAAGATGGTTGAATCTGTTTTCTATGTAAGCCCCTCACCTACCCATTTTCTTAAAATTCTGTAATATAATTACATTTTTGTAATTACATAGAAAAATATCCACAAGATGGCAAAAAATTTAACTTAGAAGAAGTTATAAAACTATTTCCAAAATTAACTTTGAAAAGAAGTCAATAATTTATTTATTTATTTATTTTTGTCTTTTTCGTGACCGGTAAGGGGATCGCAACCCTTGGTGTGGTGTCGCCCATACCGCACTCAGCCAGTGAGCACACTGGCCATTCCTGTATAGGATCTGAACCCACGGTGGGAGCGTCGCTGTGCTCCCAGCGCCGCACTCTCCTGAGTGTGCCACGGGGTTGGCCCAAGTCAATAATTTAAATAGGTAAATAGAAGGCCTGGCCAGTGATCTAGCCCATCATTGCTGAAGGGTATGAGTGGGCTGGAGCTGGTCTTCAGAAGGTGCCTGTCTTAGTCTGTATTCTTTTGGTATAATGATACCTGAGACTGGGTAATTTATAAAGAAAAGAGGCTGGTATGTTCAAGAGCATGGTGCTGCCACCTGGTGGAAGGCAGAAGTGAGCATGTAAAAAGAGAAAACGAGGGGCAGGCTTTTATAACAGCCTGCTGTCGCGATAACTGACCCACTTTCTTGATAACTACATGAATTCATTCATGGGAGCTCTGCCCTCATGACTTGATCACTTACTAGGCTTTACTTCCCAACACTGTTGCATTGGGGATTACGTTCCCAATGTGAATTTTGGGGGACACATTCAGATCATATTATTGCCCTATGTGCTGGAGGTTGTGGGCTGCTAGAGCCAGCAGCACACTGCTGGTAGGCAGAGCATGGCTCAAGAGTGCATGGGGAGCTCCTCTAGGAGGCCACTGGGCTCCGGCCAAACAATAACAATAGAGTACCAGAACATGGACTGGATTTGGAACTGAGAGACAGTAAATTGATAACTGACATAATCAAAAAGCCAAAAGTTTGTTCTTTGATAAGATTAGTAAAGTCTTTGTGCATCTGATTAAGACAAGACTGATTAAGGGAAAAAGAAAATACAAATCATCAAATCAAAAACGAAAAGGAGAACTTTATACAGATCTTACAGACACAAAAACATTAAGGGAGTAGCATGAACAGTTTTTCACTGTTTTAGATGACATGGACACATTCCTTTGAAATTGAATCAGTTTTTAGAAAACTTCCCCATATTAAATTCAAACATTTAAGAAAGAAGTGGTATCAGTCTTACACAAAACTCTTAAAGGTTTTATGAGGCTACATAACCTTGAAAGGAAGCACAAGAGTACATCATTAAGAAAGGAAATTAATCTCTCATGATCATAGGTATGAAAATATAATTAAAATGCAGTAATCCCCCCATGGGGGATATATTCCAAGACCCTCAGTGGATGCCTGAAATTGAAAGCAATGATAATACCAAACCCTGTAAATACTATGTGTGAATTTATTTTTTCTTCTTCAGTTTCACAGATAGAAGATTCATTCTTATCAGAGATCTTAGCAACCTCAGCATATGATATTTGTTCTTTCCTTTTTAAGTCGAGAACTTTCACCTTTTCATCTAAAGGAAGAACTTTACAGGTTCTCTTAGGCATATCCAAATTGCTAGCATCGATACTCTTGCTCTTTGGGGCACTTATTAACTAAAATAAGGGTTACGTGAACACAAGCACTGTGATACTGTGACTGGTGACCTGCTACTAAGTGACTAGGGGGCGGGGAGCATCTACAGTGTGGATAAACTGGATAAAAGGATGATTCACGTCCCAGGCGGGATTTCATCATGCTACTCAGAAGGGTGCACACTTAAAACTTAGGACTCATTTATCTTTGGAATTTTCCATTTAATGTTTTCAGACTGTGATTGACCTTGGGTATCTGAAACCACAGATCAGGGGGAAACTACCATAATAGCAGATACTATCTAGTGATATGTAAAAAGGATAATACCATTTTTTATTTTTATTTATTTATTTATTTATTATTTTTATTTTTTTTTGTCTTTTTCCGTGTCCGGCAACGGATCGCAACCCTCAGTGTTGCCCCCGTACCGGACCGGGGACCGGCAACGGGACCGCAACCCTCGGCGTTGCCCCCGCGCCTCGCTCAGCCAGTGAGCGGGAACCGGTCTGTATGTGGGATCTGAACCCTCGGGCGGGGGTGCCGCCGCGCTTCCCAAGCGGCGCACTATCCAGTGCACCACCGGGCCGGCCCCTTATTTTTATTTTTTTTAAAGATGACCGGTAAGGGGATTTTAACCCTTGACTTGGTGTTGTCAGCACCACGCTCAGCCAGCGAGCGAACCAGCCATCCCTATACGGGATCCGAACCCGGGGCCTTGGTGTTAATCAGCACCACACTCTCCCAAGTGAGCCACGGGCTGGCCCAAAAGGATAATACCATTAAAGCCAAGTGGGCTGTATTCTAAGATAGCATGGGTGGTTTTAATATTCAAAAATCAGTGTAATTCAAAACATTGATGATAAAAAAGAAAACTCTGTGGTCATCTTTATAGATACAAGAAAAGCTGATAAATTTCAGCACCCATTTGTGACTTAAAAAGAAAAAAAAGGAACACTTACAAAATCATGAATCAAAGGGCATATTAAGCAGTGAGAGAGTATTTACAAAAAACAGCAAGCATCATTCCTAATTGTGAATTATTGGTAGCTTTTCCTGTAAGAGTTTGAATGAGATAAGGATATCAGCTATTCACCAATGTTGTTGAGGAAATAACTAGTACAATAAGGCAAGAAAGATGAAAATTAAAAGGATTGGAAAGGAAGAAATAAAAGAGTTCATGGAAAGATTCGTATTTTGTTTTTCCACAAACTTTTTGAAGTACGCTTGTATTAAGTACATAGAAAGTTGAAAATAAAGTATAAATTAATAATGGAACCAGTTAGTTAATGTGTATCCGAGGGTGGTTGGATAAGAAAAATCAATTGTGTGACACCAGTAAAAAAAAAAAACCACGAAATTTTCAAAAAATCACTTGTAATAGCATCAAAAACTCATCATGTACTTTGTCATAAATATAATAAGTACATACAAAGATCTCTACACCAAAGACTGCATAAAGTTGTGGAGAGAAACTTAAGACCCAAATAAGTAGGTATACCAGATTCAAGAATTAAAAGGCTGAATATTATAAAATGTCAGCTTTTCTCCATAATGATAAATATGATTCCAATTTTTAAAAAAGTCCTATCAGATGTATGTGGGTGTCTATAAACAGGCTTATTCTAAATTTTATGTGAAAAGTCAGAACACCGTACATAGCTAAGATAATCAGTAAAGAACAACAAAGCAAGTAGATTTGCACTACTAGGTATTAACTTACTATAAAGCTGTATTAACTAAGAAGGTGTAATATTAGTGTAAGGATAGACAGATAGCCTAGTGAAATAGAATACAGAAGCCAAAAACAAGCCTATACTATATATATATTATGGTCACCTGATTTATGACAAAGGTTACACATTACAGTGTAGTGGGGAAAATGCTAGGTCATATAGCTATCATAGGACTATCCACATGGACACAATGAACCTTAACCCCTGCCTTTCAAATGCAAATAACTTCTAGAGGGATTTTTCACCCTAAAGGAGAAAGACAAAAACAAAAGGAAAACAATATTTTCATGACTTTTAGTTAGGCAGATTTTAAAAATGGGGCACAAAAAGTATAGGCTATAATGGACAAAAATGGAAAAATTATCTAAAATGAAAAAGACATAGCAAATGTTGGCATATGTAAGGCAGTTGGAAGTCTCATAGGTTGCTGGTGGGTGTGAAAGTTGTTGATCATTTTTGAAAGCTATTAGGCTATATGGAATAAAGCTGAACATCAGTACATACCCTATAACCCTATAAACCTATGATTCCTACTCCTAAGCATACTATCAACAGAAATGGGTAGAGTCTCATGGATTGAGGAATACAGGTGATGAGAAAAAGATGAGGAAGAATCAAAATAGTGATAGGAAGGGAAAAGCAGGTTTGGGAGGGAAGGTAGATTCTTGTTTGGACTTTTATATGTGATGTGTTAGTGGGACTTCCTGGTTGGAAAACTAAAGTAGGGGACAAAAAGTGGAAATAGGTCACAAGGTGATGTTATGTCTAATATTAATCTGCCAGAGTATAAAATGTGAAGTCCTGATTTTTAAAAGCTTTATTTTAAATTCAGAATGTTACATGGCTTGTGTCTTATGTTCTATGTATGTGGTTTCAGGCACAGGAAATGCTTAACTAGTTTACACATGATTACTCAGTTTTGGCCTTAGTCTTCTTAATTTCATTGATATGGTTTTTATTAACATCTTATTGTGGGAGAAGTGGAAGTCTTAATTGTGGGACAAAAGCTATTTTGAAGTACTTGTATACTTGGTAGTAACGATTGCTTAAAAGTTGTGTACCAAAGTTTGAATTCTAATTTGAGTTGAAGCTTGTAAGTATGTTTGGGGTTGAAATGCAGGGAGCCTCTGGTTCTAGTAATTGCTCATACTTTCTCAACAGAGGACCCAACATACTGTTTTGTGTCATTTCCTAGATGATCCTGGCTCTGCTGTAGGAATTTAGAAAGATCCTCGTAGAAAATTGGCGTTACTTTGAATGTTCTTTTTAACTGTACATTTTGTAGTTTTTTCTCCTCGCAGTGTGCATTTAATTACGAATATGTATGCTTTCTCTTGTATTTGGAGAGATTTATCATTTTTTCTTGAATTGATTTTATAATTTACTTTAAGGCTTACAATAGCAGCACTAGGAGAAAAACTGAATGATTACTGGAATGAAATGAAAGTGAAGAAAAATGCAGAATATCCTCTAAATTTGCCAGTTGAAGATATACAGTAAGTACATTTAAAAAAATATCAACTCACTCTGATATCAAGTGGTATTGGAGAGTATAGACATTGTACAGTTTTGCAAAGTTATGATTCTAACTCGTAGTAGGAGATAAGTTCTGCAACGTGAATCAGCACACTGCAAAATAAATTAATGAGTATATATACGTATACACACAAAGGATTCATGAAACAGTATTTATCCATATTTGTAATGCATGTTGATATCATTTATTTCATTTTAAAAAGGCTAATTTGGAGGATGGCTGGTTAGCTCAGTTGATTAGAGTGTAGTGTTATATAACACTAAGGTTGAGGGTTCAGATCCCTGTACCATCCAGCCACCAAAAATAAATACAAAGGCTAATTTTGACTCTATTAAGTTGATTTTACTGTTTATTAATGGGTTGCATCTCATAGTTTGTAAAACACTGCTCTAGTGTAATCATTAGGATCATGGGTCTAAAGCCAAACTTGAGTTCAGATTCTAGTTCTGCTGCTTAAGTAGCCCTGTGACATTGAGCCTTTCATAAGCTTATGTTTTCTCCTGTATAAAATGGAAACATTAACAACACTTACCTCCTAGAATCACAAAACTTAAATAATATGATGCCTGACAAGCATTTAGTAACATACATAACATAGTAACAATCTTATAAACGAATGAATGAGTAACATCTGCATGTACTGATATGGAAGGATATCCAAAATATGTAATGAAAAACAAAGATGCAGTTCAATGTGTAAATTTCTCATTTTATTTTTTTTCAAGTATCCATATAGACATCTATACTTTTATAAGCATAGAAAATTTCTGCTGGGATTAAAAAATTAACAGTGGTAATCTCCTGAAACAGGGTTTATTTTTACTTTATAAATTTCTGAATTGTTCTGAAGTTTTATATAAATGTGTAAGCGCATTTTTAAAAATTAGTTTTAAAAAGTTTTATTGGCATTAAGGTGAAGTCTTCATATTTAAAATAAGTCCACATAAGTTCTTTATAGGAATCATCGTATTTTTCTTTTTTTAAAAGATGACCAGTAAGGGGATCTTAACCCTTGACTTGGTGTTGTCAGCACCACGCTCACCCAGTGAGCTAACTGGCCATCCCTGTATGGGATCTGATCCCGCGGCCTTGGTGTTCTCAGCACCACACTCTCCCGAGTGAGCCATGGGCCAGCCCGAATCATCGTATTTTTCAAATGAGAAAAATATGAAAGCACTTTGTAAACTAAAAGAATACAAATTTTAGTTACTCAGAAATATGCTATAATGGAGGGTAAAAGTGTAATTATATCATTAAAAATTGCTTAAATTATAGTAACATGACTTCTCTATTTTCTGTACTTGAGTGGTTTATTGTGCTAATAAATATACTGTAGATTTGAGATTGTAGACACTAACATAAATTTCTGGGCAAGGTATCGAATATTTTTTAAGTTATTATCAAAGTACAAATTTAATTTTCTTAAATTTGACATTTAAATTACTAAACAAGACATTTAAATTGCTTTGTTCAAATTGGCCTGTGACCTTTAACCTTTTGGAGGTAATCAGAATGGTTGTTTTTAAAAATTTAGATTGCTATACAACAAAAATAGTTTTGTTACAGAATTTTCAGGAAAGGAATTAAACAATGGGGTACTTGGTGGTAGAAATGATGTAGAAAATCTAATGAAGTACTTAAAGTCCATCTTTTTATGTTAATATTTTTTTCTTGTTCTGTTATAGGAAACGTCCTGATCAGACATGGGTTCAGTGTGATGCTTGTCTAAAGTGGCGAAAATTACCAGATGGAATAGATCAACTTCCAGAAAAATGGTATTGCTCCAATAACCCTGACCCACAGTTCAGGTATCATACAGTTGGTAGTACTCTTTTTGGAAAGGCAGAACATATTCAAGATGTATGAATAGGCGCTGGTGACATGTTTTTCCCATGTGATTTTTCTGACTAGAAATTGTGAGGTTCCAGAAGAACCTGAAGATGAGGATTTGGTACATCCCACTTATGAAAAAACCTACAAAAAGAAGTGAGTGTTGTATTAATGTATGGTGGAGAAATAACATCCAGAATATGAACAGCAATGGGTCGGCAGCATTAGTTGGTATTTCTCCCAAGATAAAGCTAGTGTAACTAAAAGGTTATTTTATGGAGTGCATCTCAAGTCCTTTTTTTTTTTTTTTTTTAAGTTTATGCTGTGGATACCTTCTATTTACTCACCTGATGTTTATTGCTGTCCTATCTATGACATACTTTGCATAAGAGTAGTTTATCTTTTTGAGCCATACATTAACAGAGAACATGTATATTACCAATTAGAAGTTGATGAATACCGTAAGAGGTATGATCCAATATTGTAAGGAAACTCATAAGGAGAGGTTGCTTCTGGCTGAGGAAGGTGAGAGCAGGAGTGGATCAGGAAGCTTCATGAAGGAGGTCATTTTCTGGGCCGGCCCATGGCTCACTTGGGAGAGTGTGGTGCTGATAACACCAAGGCCATGGGTTCGGATCCCATATAGGGATGGCCAGTTAGCTCACTGGGTGAGTGCGGTGCTGACAACACCAAGTCAAGGGTTAAGATCCCTTTACCGGTCATCTTTTTTTTTTTTTAAAAAAAAAAAGGTCATTTTCGTAATAGGCCTTGAAGGATGGGTAAAATGAGAATGTACAGAGAACAGTGATTTGTTAGGTTAACTAGAGTAAATACGTGAATGGGAATAATAGAAAATGGAGGTGGGTTACATAAGCTGGGTATGATAGTCAGCCAGGCTGAACTTTAGTCTAATGTACTGTATGCAGAAGGCTGAGTTCATAAGAACCTTTCAGATTGTTTTAATTTGTAGTATGCTTTTCTTTAACTAAATTCATTAGCAGTATTGGAAGTAAAGAAAACAGTTAGAAGACTGCAATATTCCAGATCAGAGGTCTGCAGTTCATGCCTGTGGGTATTGAAAGCTTCAGGGTGTTATTGACAAAAAGGTGGAAGTATTCCCCTAAGGGCTTACCACTGATTATAACAAAATTAAAGTTTAGTTTATGTATCTGAGCAACTTGGTAGTTAAATGGCAGGTATGTCATTAGAAAATGGGATTGAGAAATAATGAAGTAATTGTAAATATGATAATTTTTTATCTTTCTTTTAAAGCAACAGGGAAAAATTCAGAATCAGACAACCAGAAACCATCCCTCGGGTAATTAAGCCTTCCATTTTATAGCTGTGTCTTATATTCGGTAGTGCTTAGTTCAACCAATACTAAATTTTAAAGTTTAGTACTTATATAACAGATTGAAGGGATCTTGTTTATTCTCTTCCCGTTCTCCTCTTTTCTTGTACCCCTGCTTGCACTCCTTTCTAACCCTAACTTCCTAACCCAGCAACATTGTTTAGTTGGACATCTTCTGAGGAAAGGCAACACTTAAGAATCATTGGTAGATAGGCAGTTAAGGAAACAGTCACAGGAACACCCAGCAAGCCATGTTCTAGTGCCAGCCTGGATAAAAGCAACAGTGTTTTTCTTCCCCTTTGTTGACTACTCTGCCTGGCCTTTCCATTTCTTACTTAATAGCATTAAGGAGCTTTGGTTGAGTATATGCATATGAGCAGATAGTTGTACATCTTGTGTAAGAAGTTTTGATCTGCTGCAGATGGGTATGTTTTCTTATGATTATACCAAAATATTTTCTAGGACTGGCCAGGTTAGGTCAGTTGGTGAGAGTGCAGTGTTGTCATAACACCAAGGTCAAGAGTTCGGATCCCTACACCGGCCAGCCATCAAAGAAAGAAAAAACATGTTTTCTATAATGCTGAGGGTTTGAGGGTGAGAACAGAATTGGGGGGGAAGTATAGTGGGCTTACTTTGGTTTTTAAAGGCAGTATCTTTATGACTCGTCTTTCTTTCTCTCAGAAAAAATAAGCTTTTATTATATTTCTATAAGTCCTATAGTATAGGAGTCACCATATAGTAAATCTTTTTGGCCTCATGGACTGCACACAGTCTCTGTTGCATGTTCTTTGTTTTGGTTGTTTTGTTTTGTTCACACCCTTTAAAAGCATTAAACCGTTCTTAGTCAGTTGCAGGCTGGATTTGGCTCATTGCTCTATTTGTCTATCCCTAGTGTAGCACAAGGAATTTACATGTTTAGGATAGTTCTCAATGTCTTCTGTAATAAGGAGAAAAGGGAAGATATATGCTATGTTTTAGGCATGTTACATTAAAATCCTTTAAGATCAGTTTTTTTTCCTCCAACAGATTAATGCTGATCTGTTGTTTCGGACAATTCCTATTCCAAGTCAGAACTTTTCTGCTGCAAAGGAAAGTGTTCCAAGAGGACATCTTTCAGAAGCAGCAAATTCTTATGCAACACGGCTTATAAATAATCATCAAGTTTCACCCCAGTCTGAACCTGAGAGCAACAGGTCAGTGGCTAAGATGTGTGTTTCCATTTGAAGAATATTAAACAGAGCCTTTACTTGACACTTCTATGCAATAATGCAGTTCCAGGAAATTGTAGTGTACATGAAAATTAAAAAATCTTAAGGGCAAATAATTTTGCTTTTATTGTCTAAACTTACCCCACTCAACTTCTGCCACCTATTTAAATTAATTTAAAACATATTAATTGTAATCATTGTGGAGTTTGATCAAATTGTCACTTCTTTGAACTTCTCTGTATACTGGAAGGTCCTGCTTTTAAGATGATCAGTATGTAGTGTTATCTTGGTCATTAAATTGCAAATTCTTATTATTTGAATGAAATAACCCACATGCATTTTTTGCACAAGAGGTGCACTCTGGAAAAGTTACATGTAAATAGGACTTTGTAAACAGTTTCCCAATTGACCAAGTATCTGATGTGTTTTTATTTAAAAAGGGGATTCCATGGGCCGGCCTGTGGCTCACTCGGTAGAGTGCGGTGCAGATAACACCAAGGCCATGGGTTCAGATCCCATATAGGGATGGCCGGTTTGCTCACTGGATGAGCATGGTGCTGACAACACCAAGTCAAGGGTTAAGATCCTCTTACTGGTCATCTTTAAAAAAAAGGGGGGGGGGGATTCCATGACAAAATAAAAATTATAAAAGAAAAAAAAAAGTGATCAGTGTCTAAGTAAAGAAAAATATGAAGCAGTTAACAGTACAACACTCTAATGTCAAGTGTGACTGAAAAGTTCGTATCATAGCCTGTGGCACATTGTAGGTACTTAATATATTTAGATGAGTGGACAAAGAAGGAAGGGAGAAAGTAAGGTACAAGTGATATATATGTGAGTCATTAGCCATATTGACTGGAGTGGTCAGGGAAGGCTTTGTGATGAAGTGGTACCTAGGTTGGTTACTGAAATTCTGAAAGCAGTAATCTGCATGTGTGGCCTACTCAAAGGTAGTGGAATGAATGAAGGTGGAGAAGAAGAGTGATCATGTCTGGGAACTAGTAAACCAGACTAACTGCACCTCTGATGTTTGCTATTTAGAGAGGAACATTGAAGCAAGGTTCTCTGAGATAGTGGGGCCAGATTTTTGGAGAGGTTTTCTAGCTTTCATCAAAATCTCAAAGAGATTTTTGACCTCAAGGAAGATTAGAAATAACTGTATGCATATATAAATGAAGGAGGGCATATTCTAAAATAGATTGCTCTTTATTGCCTATGTTTGGGGGACTCATTTTGGAGCTGGATTGATACTTAAGAGTTTGTGTGGTTTTTAAAAATTGGTCTCCGTAATATTCTTATTTTTTTTAAGGATGGTTCCGTAATTTACAGATAAAAGACAAGAATTTATTTTAAAGTTGGCTGCCATCAAAATTGAAGAAGAGAGAACATTTTTAAACAATTGAAAGCCTATATTTATTCTCAAATTCATAAAGCAAAGTCTGTGGAAAGGTGATACCTAAACTAAGCCTTAGGAAAGCCAAATAGGAATTAGCCTGGTATGAAAAATAACAGGGCAACTCCCATTTAAACAGGACATAGGTAAACAAGAGGTAATTGAAGTGGCAGACCAGAGAAAGCTGAAACCCAAGCCTGCTGGAGGAGAGTAGAAACCTAACAAAAAGCAAAGTAATTAACTCCACAGATCCCTAGAAAGTCTCAGAATTTGGAAGCGTTGAGTTCTGCTGAAGGTGGAAGATAGTGGTGGACACAAGAGACTGGCTTGGAAGTTTAAGGAAGAGTAGTTACCTAGACCTCTTCCCAGCCTGCAGAGTCTGGCAGCTGCTGCTTTTCTTCCTCTCAGAGGATAGGAAATTTACTTTCTGGAGCAGATTTTAGTACTAAAGATGTAGGTGAGCCATTGTTTTGAAAACAAGAGTGAGGGAAAGTTTGAATACTGAATAGTGAGAAATCTACCCTTTCTGGGCTCCCAAGAGAAGAGCTCAGCCTTCACTACTTCTAGTCAGTTCCACTCTTAAATATAAGCAGATAGCCAAGGATCACCAAATGAGTGATCTCCAGCACGGGACAACAAAATGAAACAAAGGGAGTAGAAGAAAATGTTGTGAAATTTGTTGGGGGGAGCTAGGGTAGATATTGAACAAATAAATCTCATAGAACAAAAAGATAAACAGCTGGAAGATAGAGAAAAGACAAAGTAAAAATATAGGAGGGCTAACATCTGAATAAAGGAGTTCCAGAATGGAAAGTCAGTGGGGGAAGGGAAATAATACAAGAAAAACTTAATTTACACTAAATACAGAGCATAATGTCAGGAAAAAGACCCATTCCAAGGTACATCATCACGACATTTTAGAACACAAGTGAAAAGAGAATTTTTTTCAGACAGGAAAAACACAGATTACCTGCAGAAGATCAAGAATCAGAATCAGAATGGCAGAAACACTGAATAGTAGAAGAAAATGGAATGATGCTTCTATTTCTTTTTTTTTTTTTTTGGTGGCTGGCCAGTATGGGGATCCAAACCCTTGACCTTGGTGTTATCAACACCACGCTCTAACCAGTTGAACTGGCCAGCCCAGCTTTTAAATTTGGGGGACAATAATTTTCAACCTGGAAGTCTAGAATAACAGCCAAGTCAGAAATATGCTTTAGTGGGGAATACAGGTGTCTTCATCATGCAAAACTTTATATTTGTGGTGTCCTGTTGTCGGGCAGGAATCTCAGATCCTTTTAGCCCCTTCCTGTGCAGGTCGTGAGTCAGGTAGTTGAAAGAAGACCCTGGCAACTTTATGCAAGGTAGACATACTTTATTCTTCAGATGTGAGCCTCACAGGCATGTTTTATTCTCAGATGTGAGCTCTGCCACCCACTCTGCTGATCTCCCAGGCTCTGCTGACCAGCAGTTAAGAGCAGTTACCTTTTACTCTTAGTACACAATAGCGGCCATAAGCCAAGCATTACATAATTACAGCAATCATGCTGCATCAGTATATGGGCACACATGCACAGTCACACTACTTTTTATAACTTGTTTCTAGTGAATGTGTTGAATTTTGCCCATTTGTAACATATGCGAGGCGAGAGATCCTGACTAAACTTTTCCTACTTTCCTTACACGTGTGTACCTTTTTTTAAGATGCTATTGGAGGATGTGTTCCTTCAATGTGAGATAGTAAGCCCAAGAAAGAAGAAAATCTTTCCTGAGATCTAGGAGTCTAACAGTGTGTACCTTTTTTTAAGATGCTATTGGAGGATGTGTTCCCTCAATGTGAGATAGTAAGCCCAAGAAAGAAGAAAATCTTTCCTGAGATCTAGGAGTCTAACATATAAGGCCCAAATATCAAACAGTACAAACACCCTTCCAAATGTGGAAAAAAGTAATTATTGGTGATAACTTTTAGTGACTAAAATCCATTGTTGATTACAGAAAACCATGCAAATGAAGAAAATGAGCAATTTTTAATGCAGGGAAAATTGTTTTATATGAAAGCATAAGGAATACTGGTTTGCTTTATGGCTTACCTTGACCACTGAATGCTGATGAAAATTATGGGCAAATGAAATGGCAATGCCATTCCCTGACCTGGGGAAGAAGAGGCCTGGGGGAGGTAGCCTTCTGTTGTAACATGTATTAATTGAAATGCCTAGAAGCATCAGATGAAGAGGTGTTTGGCCGTATACACCTCTGGTACTTCAAAGAGATCTCTGTAGTCTATTGTTTCCTCTTCTGTAAAAGGAGAAAATAATCTCCATTAAATTAATGGTCGGTACTGTATGATGTGTCATTTTGAAAAAATGAGCACGGGCATTTCTTAGAATTTCAACATCTTTATAAAACTATTATAGTAGTGCATTTGTTGGAATGATTACATCAAGGTCATCTATTTTGTCCATATTCATATTTTATAATCTTATATACTTTATATGTAAAATTTTTTTCAGCCTGAAACGGAGACTTTCTACTCGTTCCTCGATTTTAAATGCAAAGAATAGGAGATTAAGTAGTCAAACGTTTGAAAATTCAACTTATAAAGATGATAATGATGATGAAGATGTTATCATCTTAGAAGAAAACAGTACTCCCAAACCCGCAGTAGATCATGATATTGAAATGAAATCAGAACAGAGTCACATTGACCAAAGTGTTGTTCAGGTTGAGCTTGTGAGTGATAATGAACCTTGTGTCCAGACTAATTTAACAAGCACCTCATCATCCAGGAGTGATCAGGAAACTACTGCAGCCACCCAGACTGAAGTACCAAGTTTAATTGTTAAAAAGGAAGAAACTGTTGAAGATGAGATAGATATAAGAAATGGTACAGCAATATTGCCCTCCTGTGGAGAAGCTGAAGTAAAGATACATGAAACCCAGGAAACCTTTGATAAATCTGCAGATGATGCCAGCTGCCAATTTAATAAACTGAGAAATGATCTACTTCTGGTTTCCCAAGAAAAAGAAAATTATAAAAGACAGTGTCATATGTTTACTGACCAAATTAGAGTGTTACAACAGAAGATAATAGAAATGAACGACAAATATGTGAAGAAAGAAACTTGCCATCAGTCTACTGAAACTGATGCTGTATTTTTACTTGAACGTATTAATGGCAAATCTGAAAGTTCAGACTTTATGGTATCTCAGTATCAGCAAGCTTTGGAAGAAATAGAAAGGCTGAAAAAACAATGTAGTGCTGTGCAGCATGTAAAGGCTGAATGCAGTCAGTGTTCTAATAGTGAGAATAAAAGTGAAATGGACGAAATGGCTGTGCAGCTTGACAATGTATTTAGACAACTGGACAAATGTAGTATTGAGAGGGACCAGTATAAAAATGAGGTGAGTTTTATCATCCAACATATGGTCGTGGGAGTCCAAGGCTATTTAAACCTTAAAGAACTGCCAATTGCTAGAATATTTTCACTTAATGATAGTATTATTTATTGAATATCTGTTACTTCACTGGATCTCAACTGGGGAGTGGGCCTCTTGGGGGCATTTTTGGTTCTTATGATGTCTTGAGATGTATATTGCTGGACAGTTACAGGTGGTGACCAGGTATGGTAAATGTTCTGTAGAGTACAGGACGTTTTTGTACAATGAAGAATTGTTCTCAAAATAACAACATCATTCCCAGTAAGACACTCAGTTACTCAATATGGTAGAACCTTTACCTCCATTATTAATACATCTTACAATACCCAGACAAGGTACGTGGTAGTATCCTCATTTTATAGATTTATTAGTTAGGATTAGGTTTGTGTGCAAGTGACATAATACTCCAAACAAAGTGGCAGCTCCACCGTCATCAGAGATGTAGGCTTCTTCTGCATTGTTGCTGTGCTTCTCAACGTGCAGTTGTTTGAGATGGCTCTTGAGGTCTAGGCACCATATCTGCATTCCAGGCAGCAGGAAAGAGAAGATGTGTGGTTTCTGGAAGTTGCTTATGTTCCATCTGTCAGAATTTAGTCATCTGGCTAATGAGTTCCTGGGAAATGTAGTCTTTATTCAAGGTTCTTTTACAGAGGATGGAGAAAAATGATAGATATCAGAAGACAAGTAGTAGCTGCTGCATATGCTCTCACTTCAACTTCAGGTAGCTCCTTTTTAATCTATTTTATATACTAATCTTAATGTGTTTGAAAGGGTTTCCCTGCTAAAAAGAGTTCGGAAACCACAATATAGTGCTGTACTGCCTCTTCCTGGAAATACTGCTGACATAACTGCTCATTTAAACTCTCATCTTGATTTATTGGTTCAGGAGCTGGATGACAAAATACAAATGCTCCTTGATGTATAATAGGGTTATGTCTAGATAAAACCCATTGTGAATTGAAAATATCGTAAGTCAAAAATTTATTTAATATACCTAACCAGCCAAACATCATAGTTTAGTTTACCTTAAACGTGCTCAGAAACTTACATCAGCCTACAGTTGGATGAAATCATGCAATACAGAGCCTATTTTATAATAAAGTGTTGAATGTCTCATGTAATGAGTACTGAAAGTACAAAGCAGAATGGTGGTATGGGTACTTGAAGTTCAGTTTCTACTGAATATGTATTGTTTTCACACCATCATAAAGTTGAAAAGACATTAAGTCAAACCATCGTAAGTCGGGAACTGTCTGCATATTAAAATCAGTGTAGGGCCGGCCCAGTGGCGCACTGCTACAGTGCGCCGCTTGGGAGCGTGGTGGCGCTCCC
>NW_007727337.1:124064-142285 GCF_000696425.1 Galeopterus variegatus | reverse complement strand
CCGCGGGTTCGGATCCTATATAGGGATGACCGGTGCACTCACAGTGCTCACTGGCTGAGCGCGGTGCGGCTGGTCTCAAAAAGGACAAAGAAAAAAAAAGTTAATTGATTGTCTGCTGTGATCCCAATATTATGATAGGGAGATACAAAAGAAGTAACACATCATCATTCTTCCCTCCAAATTGCTGACAGTTTAGCTTCCATAGAACGAGTAAAGCATTTGATTGGTCAGATTGGTTTGGAATGTTTTTGGGGGAAAAGTGAACATTGAACTTGATGTCTAAGAAGGGGGTGAATTTGGCCATGTCTAGAAGACAAGGCAAGGGACTGTTACTGAAATATACTTTTTCAACCTGATTTTTGTTCTTGGTGCAGTTTCTTTATGGGTTGCTATCCTTTCACTCTATGTCCTCCCTAATCTTAACTTTTAGGAAATCACAAAATTACTAGAAATTACCTTAGTATAGGTGATATTAAGAAGGAGTCCTCTTAAAATGAGGAAACAGTAAATTAATTATTATCCTATCTCAGTAAAGTATAAATTGGGCTTGGGGTTCTGTGTGGATTTGTTTTTGATAGTGGGGGAGACAGGTTCAGAGGATGACAGTGTTGGTGTGTTGACAGCTTACTTTTCACAAATAGTCATTAAAGGCTGAAATCGTGCAACTTTACCTGCTAATATGATATGACTTGAGAACTAAAAGGCACTGTTTAGAAATTTCTCCTGCCATCCTCACTTGACATTAATTATGTTATTACTTTGTCTTTCAGCTTAAGTTTTTAAAGGATTTTTAAAAACCTGTTTATTGAAATAGAAGAGAGCAGTGCATGTAAGCTTTAGGCCAAAGGGTCAAAAAAAAAAAAGTCTTGAGCAGTGTTCTGAAAATGGGGACCACAAGCATCTATGGTACTTGTAGAAATGGGCCCTACTGCAATTTATTGAATTAGAAACTGTTTTAAACAAGCTCCCAGATGATTCTCTTGCACTCTAAACTTTGAGTAACTGACAGTCCTATACTTTCCAATATTGTAACCACTAGCCATGTTTGGCTATTGACACTTGAAATGTGGCATCTGAATTGAGGTCTGCTCTAAGTGTTAAGTACACACTGACTTTTGAAGCTCTAGTTTGAAAAAGATGTAAAATACATACTTTCCAATATTGTAACCACTAGCCATGTTTGGCTATTGACACTTGAAATGTGGCATCTGAATTGAGGTGTGCTCTAAGTGTTAAGTACACACTGACTTTTGAAGCTCTAGTTTGAAAAAGATGTAAAATACTTGATTAATAAAGTTTATTTTGATTACATGATGAAATGGTAATACTTTGGCTACATTGGATTAAATAAAATATATTACCAGAATTAAATTTACTGTTTCCTTTTACTTTTTAATGTGGCTGTTAGAACATTGAATATGGAGCTAGCATTATTTCTTTTGGACAGTGCTGATCTAGATGTTAAATATAGGAATCTGTGATCAGTAAACAGCAGGAAGCAACCCATCAAAAGACTTAAGGGATAGGATGGGTAAAAAGGTTATACTAGTCATTTGTTTGCTTTTCAAGGAGATAAAAAGTTTTGGTTATGACACGGGAGTAGGTCATAGAATGGTTAATAACTTTAGGAAAGCAAAGCAGAAAAAAAATTGAACCATGGGCTCTTGATTGAAGATGAGTGGAAAGCCTGGACCAAAAACAGCTGGTGTGGGAATGATGTATGTTTTATCAGTGGTCCAGTGGAATCTTATCATAAAAGCCCACAAAATTAACATGCTCAGAATTACATTTTTCTGCAATATCAACTCAAGTATGAGTATCTTGACCCCAGAGATTTCCATCCTAGGAAAATCAGTATCTAAATTAAATATGGTCTACTTACTTTGGGCAGGGGCAGGGAACAAGAACAACTAAAACACTTTCATTTCATGTGTCTAGTACAATCTTTGAAGTAAAGGTTGCCTTATAGTTTTACGTATGTATTACTTAAATACTTTTTGGAATTTATTTTTTTAAGGCTAGAATGTTGACATTCAGAAACTTGGAAGGAATGATAATGATCATCTTAATCCAGGGTGTCTTAATGTTTTTAGCAAAACACCGTTCCCTGTAAATGTATAGTAAAATGGATAGTGAGTGTACTTGAGCATGTTAATAGGTTCAGAGAAGTTCTGCTACTTAAAAAGGCTTGTTTATCATTATTTAACCTAAAGTTTTGCAAACTTACTTAGCCACAGAAACTTTTTGTCCTCTTGTACAAATAAGGATATCTCCTAGAACACGTTTTAATTAATTTAACGTGTTTAATTTATTTTCCTCAAAGGGAAACTGAAGTTCAGAGATGAATTCTTATTTTTACAGGTGGTAACAATATTTTAAATTGTAAATAACATCTTGTAATTTATGTATTTTGCTAGTCCAGGTTTTTTCAAATCTGCAAATTAAAAGTATGAGTAGAAACCAAACAGAGCTACTAGTTTTATAAAACACTGTACTTGGATTTTAGGCAAGCATCTACTGGGTAAAATGAATTATTAAATTAAATCCAGTCCTCTACGGGAAGTTTTCCCTTTCTTATTGTTTAATTGTATGTCATTCTACAGAGACTTGAATTTAGTGTTTCACTTTCAGTTTTTAAGTTCTTCATTCATATTGAACTATACTGTAATGCTTATCTAATAAGTTTAATATTTGTATTTGCAGCCTCAAACTTCGATCTCTTCGAGTTAATGTAGGACAACTGCTGGCTATGATTGTGCCTGATCTTGATCTTCAGCAAGTGAATTACGATGTTGACGTAGTTGATGAGATTTTAGGACAAGTTGTCGAACAAATGAGTGAAATCAGTAGTACTTAAAATATATTCTATGAAAAATAAAAATGTTTGCTCAATTCTTATGGTTGTACAGCTCTCAATTTTGTTTCATAGATATAGGTAAAAGACTGAAGAACCATAATCTTTACTGTATTCTATGCATTCAAGTGTGGTCACAAATATTGTGGACACATTATCATACCTTTTGAAATACCTGTGAATTATTAAGTATTAAGCAGCTGGATAGCTAGCTAACTCATAATTCTGTTTTGAATGTAAATATTTGAAATTAAGTCTGCACATATTTTTTTATTGCCCTAGAGTACTTAAGAATTTTTCACCAGGAGCTTTTCAGGTTGCCCCTAACCTTTGTGCAATTTTTTTCTGGTTTCCCAAATTGTATTTTTCTCTGAATTGAGGGCTGTGCCATAATACAAATGGAATGTTACCTTTCATTTTATTGTAAAGGAGTTTAAATAGGATTTTTAAATGCTCTAATAATGCTTCTGATAAGGCTGTGATTATAAATGAATTAATGTTTCTTTTCTATAAATTCCTATCACCTGAGATATTTTATCCATGAAAAGACGGTAAGTAGAAACTGACTCCATTTCACCAGGATTTTTCTTGTGCTGAGATTGCCAATCATGGTTAGATACAAAGTATGTTTTTATAGAACAAAGAAACGATCTTTAGTATTAAAAAGTATTGAAAATATTAAATGACCACCAAGTTTACTTTGAAGCCCATTTTTGGCTGTTTAGTCAACATGGAGTGGGCACAATAATTATTTAATATTTCTTTTTGTGAAATTTCCTGTACAGCTTTTTGTAGGATTACTACATGTTGATGTGAGTTGAGGAAGACAATCTTTCTCAAACGATACTACATACCTTTTATTATATTACAAACCTAAGTGTTTTATATCCTGGAGTTAAGGAACAAACTGCCCTAGGATTATAGTATTACATGCCACAAAATATTATGCTTTATTGTTCCCATGGTTTGTGCAGTTTTAAAGAGATGGCTTTCTATTAAATATAATTATGTATATGTAATTAAGAATCATATTTTCCACATCTAGAATGTGCATTATTTTTTCTAAAGTTTTATCATTGCTATTTATTTTTACTTTTGTTTCTGAACATTCAATACATGTTTATTTTGTATGTATGCTTAATTATACATGTCTGTCATGTACAATATTAAATTTTTACTGTATATTATTAACTCTGGAAAGAACAAATTAATGAAGATTGTTTTTATATTCAATACATGTTTATTTTGTATGTATGCTTAATTATACATGTCTGTCATGTACAGTATTAAATTTTTACTGTATATTATTAACTCTGGAAAGAACAAATTAATGAAGATTGTTTTTATTTGCTTGATAAAGTAATTGAAAGTGTATTTTTGGTATGAAGCTGGTTTTCTGTCACAGTTGTAATTGCCCAATTTTAAAATATCTTGTAATAAAATAAAAATATATGATGGGTAACTCTTCAGATTTGTTGTTTTTAGTTTTCTGAGTTTTTGTAAAGGTTTTATTCTGTACAGGGGGAAGAGGAGATTCAGTCTTTCTGGGCAGCTGCCTTCCTTACGGCAGTCAGGACATTGCTTAGCTCCTCTTGCTTCCTCTTGGCACAGGTGTGTGTCCCCAACCTTTTCTTGTTGAACTTGAGGGCCCGTTTGTCCTTGGAGACCTTGAGCAGCTCCATGGCACAGCGCTCATATACGGCAAAGCCACACATCTCTCAGTTCATGTCCTGCACGAACTTTGTATGCTTGGTGAGTTGCCCACAGCAGTGGCCATGCCTCTGTTGCTCACATTCTTGGTCACTTTGTATCCCTTGTTGAGGTCCATGGCCATGGGGTAGCACAGAGCCATTGCTGCTGCTCTTCAATGGTTGCTGTACAGAAGGGCTTAAAGAATTCAGTATTATTTTTAATTTAAAACTAGCAATATATCCATTAGACCCTCGAGTTTTACTCATTTTATTATATTGATTACAAGTTACATTCTGAAGACTAAGACTATTTCTGTTAGGCTGAGCTCATCTTTCTTGGAGAGAGTGTGTGTATTCTATACTCAGGAAATTTCTTTGTGCATCATTTAAAGAAACCTTGCATAAATGATAACGGCTATGTAAAGCCTGTGTAAGTTTTGTGAATATTTTAAGTCTATGTAGTGGTTCTTTCTGAAATATGCCATTTTTCTCTTCCTTTTGGTCAGCTTCTATATTCTTGCAAAAATATGTTATATGGCTCTCTGGCTTAATGGGAAAATTAATCATAGGATTAGAAGAGAAACTTGCTTGCTAAATTGATTCTTTGGACGTATTTACATATTTCTTACCCTTTAAGAAGATACTGCCAAGATAAGAGATTTTGAAAATTTAACAAGTTTCACAGAACAACATGGGTTTTCATGGTGCATATAATTATTTAGGTAGGAATGACCTACCTCTTTTGTTAAATTTGTAAAAGGCTACTGTTGAAGGGCAGTGTTGCTTAAACTAACATTTATTGCTTTAAAACAAAGTATGAGAAAGTAAACCAAAACAGTCCACAGTCTCTTAGCTGCTTTAGTCAGCTAAGGCTACAAAATCAGTGAAAGCAGAGTGGCTGCACAGAGCAGGAGCAGTGTAGCATGTCCTTGTGCCATTCCTTTGGGCCTCAAATTCCTAATGTGGCAGGTCCTACTGGTGACACTGCCCGTGCTCTCTGACACTTGATTCTTTCTATCACACAGACCTCTATCACATGACACTTGGGTCATATTTGTCATTAAGGAATCATTTAAATGATCTTAAGGTCTTTGGGGATTGGACCCAGATAACAGTATTTTTTAAGGCCTCCCAGGTTAGTTCCAGTGTGCCATTAGAGGTGAGAACCATTGATCTATGTCTTCTGTTGGTGAATACTTAGAAACATGGAAATCAAGTGGTTTATGAAACAAACTCAGGATCAGCCTGTCTGCTTTCTTTTTTCCCAGTTGGGAATATAAATGAACAGAAAGAATGGTATATAGTGAAAAGGCTTACTTTTTCCACCGCTTTCCCAAAGGTAACCACTATTGGTTTTTTTATGTCCTTCCACAAAATATTGACTGCATACATATACACATTCATATATATGTATTCAATTTATATTAAGTTGCATATATTCGTATGAAAATTTATGTAAATGCATTACACCATAAAACTGGCAACTTAACATTTCTATATCATTCAAAAAGCTTTAGTGACATTCTACAAAATTAATATGCTCCTAATGCTCATTTACTTTGCTTCTGATATTACAAAAAAATACTACTATGACAATAAACACCATACATACGTCTTCAAGTATATCCAGGGTAAGTTTTTTGCAGTGAATACTAAGTCAAAGAGTGTATGCTAGGTACATTTTAATAAATGTTGCCATCCAAAAAAGTTTGCAGGAATTCATACTCCTATGAGTAATAAATGTATCAGTGATTTTTCCTCAAAATCAGCCCATCAAACTTACTTTTGCCAATCTGATATGTGAAAAAATGATAGCTTGCATTTTTTTGTCTTAGGCTGAACATGTTCTCGTTATTGGCCACTTTAATTTCTTCTGTGTATTACATATTATTTGCCTGTTCTTTTTTGGATTCTTTGTCTTATTGCTGTAAAGAAACTAAAAGCTTGTGTTAATGTGGCCACAAACACCACCCAACAATTATGTAAAAACTACCCAAATAACTCCTATATCAGAAAATTCAGTGGTTAAATCTTATTTTGTACAGTGTCTCATAAATAGACTCATTGGAGTGGAGCAAAAGTCCCAGCAGATGCGTGTCTCCATATGCGTGTCTTTTGGACATTGGCAGGTCACAAAAGGAATGCTATTAATATCCAGTTGGTGTAGAGGAAAAATGTATATGTGTAAATATATATTTACTGCTTTTTAGAACTAAATTTCTTGATCACGAAGTTGATTTTCATATACCGGCCTGTAGGAAGAAAGTCAAGACCAAAGGAGACAGTCTTGGTAAAGTCAAGCCATTTAAATAACAGGTGAAGTTATTAAATGAGTGTGGTCATACAGAATGAATTATCCATTCTAAAATTGGAGTGTGAATTTTCTACAGAAACATTCTAATGATAAATTGTGAGTAAATGCAATTTCTCATCTCAAATACATAAAACAAGCGTAGCCTCAAGGTTCAATGTAGTGGGTTAGAAATCTTGATTCTCATTTGATTTTTGAATAAGGTTTTTAAGTAAACGCATGTATGGTGCAAAAGCCCTCGGACAGGGGGCCACAGCCCATAGATAGCGTGACCAAAGCCCATCTAATCAACTCTTAATCACTGGTTAGGTATGGGATTGTACACTTTAATTAATTTAGAGATGACAGGTAGTTGTCATACTGATACTGTTGAGAGATTTTAAGAATTGCTGAAGGGAAAGTTGTGGAAAAAATGTTTGCTAGGGGCAAGCTGTCTGTTGGGGGAAACTTTAGCGATAATTGTATTTAGATTTTATCATAAGCGCCTAACTTTTGTTTAAGGAGAGGTCATACTTTAGATAATGAGCCAGTGGACCAACTTAGCTCTTTACTAATTGTACTTTGGAATGTCACTTTAATTTACTGATATTACTAGTTCCCATTGTTAAGCTATACTTAGCCATGGACAACTTTTGTAACATTGCCTATGTCCTTATGTCCTTCTTTGATGATTGAATCAACTGATTTTTCTTGTGAAACTTCCTTGTCTTGTGAATAAAAAGAAAGGCTGATTTTGGATCGGGGCTGCTCCCCTGATGGGTGGCAGTCTCTCTAGGCCTCATTGATGGTACTTTCAGCGAATTCTTTCTCATTTCTCCATCTCAGTTACACAGAGGAGAGTGTAACAAAGCTCAATGTTTCATTCTGTAAGAGTTAACAGGAAACTTTTAGAGCCACAGAATTTCTTGTAAATTAGGACTCAAAATCATGGTAACAAAATACAGAATAAGTTTAAACTTGACTAAAAAGGATTTTTACCCCAACCTGGCTAGTGTTTAGCTTATGAATGTCGTCAATATGTAGATATCCAGAATTTGGCTGTATCTTCATAAAAAATGTAATGGCGCTTTATATTTACAGAGTAGTTGCGTTTACAGTCTTCCTAGTCTCCCGTGGGGTTCCTGTTAAATGCTGTTGAAAATTGTGGCCCCTGCTTTGTACTGTGATCTGAACCAAGGCTGAATTAAAGTAATTTGGATTTATAAATTTTACTTTTCTATGTAGGCAATTGTCCCTTGTTTTTGTGATTCTCTTTTTATTCCATTGATGTGGAGTATCTCTCAAAATGTGTTGTTCGTGGATGCAGTAGAGATACTGTAGAGCATTGTTCCCAGGTTGGTGTATGATTTTATGCAGGTCAGTACTGTGGGAGAGGTGTTTACAAACTGCAAAATGGGAACTTGTTGTGAGATTCCTGGAGTTTGGAGTTCAAGGAGTAGTTGTTGAGTTGTCTAACCAGCTTGCAGCAAAAGTGACACAGTCTGATGTAACTGCACCTGTTCCCTCTTTTCCAGGGTTGAGAAATACAGTGACAGGGGTCTAAGACAATAATAATTTGTATATGTCATTATAAATTATATAGTTATATAAAATATTTAATAATAGCATTACTATACACTATACGCTATAACCGTTCTTATCCAGTACTTTCTCATTTCCCATTAGTTAATTGTTCTTAAACTGGTTTTTTCAATATCAGGTATTTTAAACCTTATTTTGGGAATTTTTAAACATCTAAAAATAAGAAACGATTATAATAAACTCCTGCGTACCCATTTCAACAATTTTCGATTCGTGGTCAATCTTGTTTTATCTACACTCCCATTTACTTAACCCCTACCGTAGTATTTGTGTTACAAATATTTTTTTTTTCCTTTTTGTCTTTTTTCGTGACCGGCAACGGATCGCAACCCTCAGTGTCGCGCCCGTACCGGACCGGGACCGGCAACGGAATCGCAACCCTCGGTGTTGCGACCGCACCTCGCTCAGCCAGTGAGCCGCTGGTCTGTATGTGGGATCCGAACCCTCAGCGGGAGCGCCGCCACGCTCACAAGCAGCGCACTGTAGCAGTGCGCCACCGGGCCGGCCCGTTGTGTTACAAATATTAACTTATTGAAGAAAATGTGTTTTATTGTGGTAAAATATACGTAACAAAATTTACCATTTAACCATTTTTAAGTGTACATTTCAGTGGCATTACGTACAATTCACATCGTTGTGCAACCATCACCGCTATCCATTTCCAGAACTTTTTCATCATCCCAAACAGAAACTCCACACCTGTTAAACAATAACTTTCCATTTTCCCCTACCCTCAGCCCCTGGTAACCTTTTCTTTCTGTGTCTATAAATGTGTTTATTCTAGGTACCTCATGTAAGTGGAATACATACAATATATACAACTGTCCTCTGCTTATTTCACTTTGCCTAATGTTTCAAAGCTTCACCCATGTTGTAGCATGTGTCAGAATTTCATTCTTCCTTTGAGAAATGTCTATTCAGCTCCCTTGCCCATTTTTAAATCAGATTATTATTTTTTTTTACTGTTAAATTGTTTGAGTTCCTTGTATATTCTGGATATTAATCCCTTGTTGGATGTATAATATGCAAATATTTCCTCCCATTCTTCAGGTTGTCTCTTCACTCTGCTGACTGTTTCCTTTGCTGTGCAGAGGCTTTTTAGTTTTATATAATCCCATTTGTTTATTTTTTCTTTTGTTGCCTGTGCTTTTGGGGTCTTATTCATAAAGTCTTTGCCCAGTCCTACATCCCAAAGTGTTTCACTTTTGTTCTTATTCATAAGGCTTTTTAGTTTTATATAATCCCATTTGTTTATTTTTTCTTTTGTTGCCTGTGCTTTTGGGGTCTTATTCATAAAGTCTTTGCCCAGTCCTACATCCCAAAGTGTTTCACTTTTGTTTTCTTCTAGGAGTTTTATAGTTTCAGGTGTTACATTTAAATTTTTAATCCATTTTGAGTTAATGGAGGAGGCTGTCTACTGTGAGGTTGCACAGGGCAGGTCTCATTTTGCAGAGTCCCTTGAACTTGAAGGCCCAGAAATCTGCTGTTAGCACATGGAGAGTGTCCATCTGTCAGGGCCAGTCTTGTGTTAACCAAGCTCCCACATTAATGTCTGTAAGCAGGATTGCAGTTATTTAGAATGGGAATTACAGTGTCAGTTGAAATACACATGTTCATCTGACCTCATTCACATCCACAGGCTTCAGGGCCATAGGCCCATGTCCTTTTCCATTTCCAGTCCCACTGCTCACCCACCCTCTGTGCCTCTACTGCCCTACTGTGGTGCTTCTTTAGCTTGAATTCCACACTTCCAGGGCTGCTCATCCAAAACTCTTATCACATAAAGCCCACTTTAAATGTCACTTTCTTTTAAAGCTTCCTTTGAGCCTTCAAATCCGAAATAACCTCCTACTCTGAAATGTAAGAGCACGTTCTTCCTTTCACTCTCACTTTCACTTTATCTTTTTATTTTAATTATTTGTGTACATGGCTCTGAGAGGCCCGAAGGCAGAGTCTCTGTTTTATTGACGTTTGAAACTCCGGAGATCAGAACCAGACCTGATAAGGACGACAGCTCTCAGCCGTCCGCTGCAACTGTGAACTGACATTTTGGTAGTCCTGGGCGGGTCTCAGAGCTGCAGTCTCCCCACCTGTCCTATGCAAAGGCTCTTGTTTATTTTTTAAGGGAGTGTGAATTCCCTAAGGGTAAGTCTCAGTCATCTTCTCTGTCCACTAAGTATCGAGTGCCAGCATAGGATCTAGCATATAGCAGATGCTCAATAAATGTTTGCTAAAAGAATGAACCAACAAGGGAATAAGTGCCTGAATCGATGAACTCATTCGTTCTTCCACCGGGCGTGCGCCTGGCAGGAATTAATGAACCAGAAGGAAACGGCCTTTGTTCCCACAGATTGGGCCGCCTTGAACCAGCCTCGGCGCCCCAGGTAGGGCGGGGCGTCCATGGAGCCCTGCCTATTAAGAGGCGGAGCGTCACTGGCGTCCCGCCCACGCGGAGGCGGGTCCTGCGGCGCGCGGGAAGCGGCGCGCGCGGCGGCAGGAGGCGGCGGCACCGCTGACTGTGTCCCTGCAGGTACGGTTTCCCGGGGCTGGCCCCGGCGGCCCCACGGTTCTCCCAGCCGGGCTGGGCAGGGGCGGAAGGTGCTCGCCGAGAGGGGACCACTGGGGCCCGGGGTAGCTCCGGAGCGGCGCTCGTGTGGTCTGCCCGTCCCAGGCTCTTCGCGGCCTCCTTCCGGGCCAGGTGCCGGCTTCCCGGGCCCATCGCCCCGTCACTGGGAAACAGCGGTGGGTCTCCTACTGCCCCGCGGCCTCTCCCACGGATGACTCCTCTTCCGGGAGGCTACTTCTCCGGACAGTCCCCTCCCCCCGGGCAATCCTGTCCTCCTACACCGTCCCCCTCTCCCTCCGCTCCCCGTAACCTTCCCCTCCCAGCAGCTCCCTCACACGGGCAGCCCCCTCCCCCTGGGCAGTCCCTTCTCTTGGCTCTCCGGACACGCCCCCAGACGTGCAGCGGGCCCGGACGCCTGGGTTGCCTCTACCTGGGTGATTCATTTGAAACATGAGCTTGTGGAAGCCATAGCTCAAGGAAGCATTTTAGGTGGAACTTGCAGGATGTTACCGTCAGATGGCAACATTAACGTCTTTTCCCAGTACAACCAACGTGCATTTTATTTTATTTTTTTTTAATTTTTAATTTTTAATTTTTTTAAAAGATGACCGGTAAGGGGATCTTAACCCTTGACTTGGTGTTGTCAGCACCACGCTCAGCCAGTGAGCTAACCTGCCATCGGTATATGGGATCCGAACCCGGGGCCTTGGTGTTATCATCACCACACTCTCCCGAGTGAGCCACGGGCCGGCCCCCAACGTGCATTTTACATGGTTAACAGGGTTCCTGGTTCATAGTAAGTGCTCAATAAACCTTTGCCCCTCTAATATTTTTATTTAATTAATTACCAGCGTTTTTCAGCTTTCCTGCCTTTGGAAAAAGAAAGCTGCCCGAGGGAGGAATTTTTTGCTCCTTCAAGACCCAGTAGGATGAAAGTCATCACGTGCGAAATAGCCTGGCACAACAAGGAGCCGGTGTATAGCCTGGACTTCCAGCATGGGACTGCAGGGAGGATCCACAGACTGGCATCTGCAGGGGTGGACACCGCCGTCAGGGTAAATTGGGGCAGAGATAGAAAGACACCGGGAAGCACTACTTGAAACAGCAGTTTTCGTTCTTTTATTTAAAACTGATGTTAACAGATTCCAATTACTTTGTCATCTAACCCTGAATGTGAAATTCTCATAGCCTCCAGTGAACAATAAAAGCAAAAGAGAGAGCTTTTTTTTTTTTTTTTCCGAGTAGCATTCCCTAGATTGTTGTAAATGGATGTTCATTATTTCAGAATCCTGAGCTGAGTTCCTTTTGGGCAACAATTTGCTCTAGAAAGAAGTAGGAGGACAGCAGATAGTGGACTATTGGTTTATGTTTTAGATAGAAGGAGGTTCCTTCATTTTATGTTTCAAAAGAAAAACCAAACTTTCTTTTTGAAAGTAAGCATAGTATTGTTTTAGTAGGAGCAATATAATAGGTGCTCACTATATGTTTTTCGAATAAATGTTTTGGTATCAACAGATCTGGAAGGTGGAAAAAGGACCAGATGGAAAAGCGATTGTGGAATTTTTGTCCAATCTTGCTCGTCACACCAAAGCTGTCAATGTTGTGCGTTTTTCTCCCGCTGGGGAAATTTTAGCATCAGGAGGAGATGGTGAGTGTTGTTGTACTTCAGAAATTCTTTAGAAACCAGATACTTTTGTGTCTTATGTTAGATTTGAGCTGGATGTGCTTTTTTATTTCAGATGTGGCTGACTCTCTTGATCTGCCATTTACATAGCTTAGTAAAATAACATTCTGGGGAGTGTGTCAGAGTGAGGGGGTGGAGGACAGCAAGATTAAGCTAAGACCTGTTTGAAAACAACTCCCTTCCCACTTGCCCCCACCGGGCTAGTTTAGAGACAAGCAGGAAGGTGCTTGTCATTCCATCAGAGTCCCTAGGCAGCTGTTCTGGTCTTATTTGATTATTAATTTATAGATGTGGTGATCAGAGTCAGTTCTATGTCTCTTTGTAACTAATTAATTGGCTTCGGGAGCCTCTTTAACAAATGGCCTTGTAATTTGTGTTTGTTTGGTGGGAGTAGATTGATTCATATTTTCTGCCTATGCTTACCTGGGATAAAACTATACAGAAAAAGTAAACCTTTTTAACAAGTAGGTTTAAAATAAAGTAGTCTAGGAGCCAGTACAAAATAAAACAGAGATCTCAGTTTTTGTTTGCAGGAGGAACAGAGACCTGGTTGAGTTCAGTGCCATGATGCCTAGAGCGTGTGTGTGTGTGTGTGTGTGTGTGTGTGTGCGCGTGCGCGCACGCATGCATATGCATGTGTAGGGGGAAAGGTGGGGGAGAGTCACCTGGGGGAGGCCACAGACTGTCTCCTGTGAGGTGGCACAGGGCATCCCTCATTTAGCAAAGTCCTTTGGCCTTGAAGGCCTAGAAACCTGCTGTTAGCACACAGAGAGTGTCCATCCATCAGTGCCAGCCTTGTCTCAACCAAGCTCCCAGACTGAAGTGTGCAACCAGGACTGCAGTTAATTTAAAATGGGAATTTGTGCGTGCTGTGGATTGAATGTCTCCCCAAAACTCATTGAAACTTGACCCCCACTATAACAGTGTTAAGAGGGTGGGAAATCTAAGTATGGTATTTGAAAGGTAGGGTCTTCAAAAGGTGATTGGATCGTGAGGACTGTGTCCTCATGAATAGATTAATCCATTCATGAAGTAATGAATTATCACAGGCCTGGTTCTGAAGGTTTTATAAAGAGAGTGAGTGAGTACGTAGGGCTCTTGCTCAGGCCATTCTCATCATGAGACACCCTGCATTGCTGTAGAGAGTCACTACCAAGAAGGCCTTCACTTAGATGTACCCCTTTGGACCATAGACTTCCCAGCCTCCAAAACTGTAAGAAGTAAATTTAATTTCTTTGTAAATTACCCAGTTTCACGTATTTTGTTATAAGCAACAGAAATGGACTAATACAGAGAGTACTTCAAAAAGTTCATGGAAAGATTCGTATTATCTTTCAATTCTATTTTTCCATGAACTTTTTGAAGTGTCCTTGTACGTATCCATATAATTTGCTCGTTCATTCACTCTCCTGTGGACGTTCCTAAAAGGGAAGGCAAGTGATGGTCAGAAGGATACATGGTAAGTGTGGAACCAGAATGTGGGCAGTTGGTAGACTCAGTTGACATCAGGCTGAGGTATCTGATGTGTTCATAGTGATATTAATAGCTGGCATTTATATGGGACTTTGCATGTGCAAGGCATCACGTCGTAAGTGTGTTATGCATATTAACCCATTGAATCCTCGCAACAGCCCTATAAGGTAGGTATTCTACTGTCATCCTTATTTTACAGGTGAGGAAACTGAGGCATCAAGCTGTTAAGTGAGTTACTAAAGGTTACAGAGCCAGGAGCAGTTTGCCAACCCTTGCGCTGGTGGCTCTTTGCTATTTATTTTTTTCACTATTCGTCTGTTTATATAGGTTATGCCTTTAGATTTGTTAAGTGTAGTCAGTCACTTTGCAGCGATGTTTTGCTGGCCTGGGGACCCTTCTGTTTAAGGTGACTTTGTATAGCTCTGATCTGTTATGAGTTTGATTTTGGAGTTTTAGTTCAGAAGGCACACCTACTTTTCCTGTCCAAATTCTTAGAGGTAAATCATTGTGGCCACAGCGTCCATTGAACAACGTAAGTATTGTCTAATGTCCTAAAAATTCAGGAATGATGGAGTGTGCAGTGAAGTGTGGCTCATCTCCAGTTGGCTCACTCCACAGATGCTGTCATTTTATTGTGGAAGGTGAATGACAACAAGGAGCCGTAAGTATTGTCTAATGTCCTAAAAATTCAGGAATGATGGAGTGTGCAGTGAAGTGTGGCTCATCTTCAGTTGGCTCACTCCACAGATGCTGTCATTTTATTGTGGAAGGTGAATGACAACAAGGAGCCCGAACAGATTGCTTTTCAGGACGAGGATGAGGCTCAGCTGAATAAGGAGAATTGGACTGTTGTGAAAACTCTCAGGTAACTTGAGGGGGGAGCTTGGGAATGATTTACCTTTATGACCTGAATGCATTAAACAGAATATGCCTTTTACTTTTGTATATAACTTAAAACTTTTACTCCTGTGGGACAGTCATGAGACAATAGTTTTAAAGGATAAAAACATAATTAAAATAATTTTTTTGGTTCCTACTAAAAAATTTTCCTTACTAAAAATGAATCCATTTTATTTTATTTTTTTTATTAATTTTTTTTTTTTTGGTGGCTGGCTAGTATGGGGATCTGAACCCTTGACCTTGATGTTACACCACCATGCTCTAACCAACTGAGCTAACCAGCCAGCCCCAAAATGAATCTATTTTAAAGATACAAATATCCTTGAAAGTAGTTTTTTATAGCTATAGCTAATATAGTTCCTGTGGAAATTTCTAGAATCCCATTCTAATGCATGGTCCCTAAGTTTGCCTTTAAATTTTTGGTGACTTTTTCCTTTTTGAGACAATAATTGCTTTTTTCCCTTCTTGTCCTCTTTGGATTCTAGGGGCCACTTAGAAGATGTGTATGATATTTGCTGGGCAACTGATGGGAATTTAATGGCTTCTGCCTCTGTGGATAACACAGCCATCATATGGGATGTCAATAAAGGTAAGGGGTGTGTTTTTCTTATTATCAGGAGGAAGGAAATATTCTAAATGTCTAAAAGAGCCTAAGCTGTAACTTATAAGCAACTTGAAAAATTTCTTTGGTGAACTAAAATAGGTGGTTGGCTCATCAGGATAGGGATTAGTTCCATATGCCATGGATCCAACTCAGGTTTTAGGGCCCTAGTCAGAATGTAGGCAGCTTAGCAGTGATATTGTGAGTTATTGATGCTGAAGTGAGGCAAATCCCACCTGCCTGGGGATGCAGTCATGATGAGGACAGGCCTGGCCCCTGTCTTCATTGAGCTCAGGATCTCAGGAAGATTAACAAGTCATTTATAATTAATAGAGCAGTATGTGCTGGTTGACGGGTTAGGTAAGGTCAGGTTTCCATTTTAGGAGATCAAGTAACGCCAAGGACATTCTGCTGCTTTTAAGGAACCTGTTCTCCAGGTGGGGAGACAGTAGGCATGTGAGAAGTTACAGTGGTGTAAAAATAGCAGTGAAATGCCAAAAGCCAGTAGTGGCTAATTCCTAATCATTTTTATCCCCTGCAGTCTTTACACAAACATTCTGTTCCCCAAGCCTTTTCCTGTGCTTTTCTCTAACGTGCAGGCTGCTCATTCTCCTGCAACCTGCGTGCCCGGCCAGGGAGTCAGGACGTGGCATTGGTGCTCGCTGCCACCATCACAGCACTGCATCAGTCCAGCTTTCATCTACTCTGTAAAAATCTGCTTTTTTTAGTTCCATGCTATCCTGCTAAGCCATCCTCTATCCTGGCTTGTCTTTGTCATATTCTTTCTAAACAGTCCCCCACATTCCACCAAAGTGGAGGACTAGTGTCACTGTCTTCCTGTCTACCCCAAGTCTGGCCATTGTCCTGGATAATCTCAGTGTCTGTTTGGGCAATCCATCCAACACCACTGTAAGCTAGTTGTGATGACCTTGAACATTGCCACTATATTAGTCAGTTTCTGTTGCTTATAACAGACATACATGAAGCTGGGTAATTTGTAAAGAAACAGTATTAATCGCTTATAGTTTTGGAGGCTGAGAAGTCCAAAGTCCAGGGGACACATCTGGTGAAGGCCTCGTTCTTGGCGGTGGCTCTGTAGCTACACAGGGTATCACATGGCAAGGATGGAAGGAGTAAGAGCTAACCTGCTCCTCGCTCTCCTTAGAAAGCCATCGGAACCAAGCCCATTACCACCCATGAAACTATCAACTTATCCATCCATTATCGAATCAATCCATTCACTAGGGCATGGTCCTCACAATCTAATCACCTCTTTAAGGGCTCCCCTTTCAACTACCATGAGAGGATTTCCTACCCTCTTAACAGTTACAGTGGGGATTAAGCTTCAGTGAGTTTGTGGGGGAGATTCAGTCCACTGCAGCCATCATAGTGGACACTGCAGGTGCTGGGGGTGTCGCACACACACAGAAGGATGTGGTGTCAGGGAGGGGTAGGTGCTGTGCAGGGGCTGTCAGGACAAGCTTCTCTGAGCATTTGGCATTTGAACAGAGACTCGAATGAAGTCAGGGAACGAGCCATGTGCATTCTATAGGGGAAGAATGGTCCCGCCTCTGGCAGCAACAGGTGCAGAGGCCCTGTGGCAGGAGTTGCTTGCCACGTGTCCAAGGAACAGGAACGGGACGGAATAAGTGAGGAGGAGGATGGGAGCAACAGAGATTGGAGAAGTGGAGAGGGGCCAGGCTGTGTAGGGTTGTGGACCATGAAAAGCATTTCAGATTTTATCCTAAGGGTGACGAGATGCCACTGAAGGGTTTTGAACAGCTGATTTTATTTATGTTTTGAAAAGATGTCTCTGGGCAGCACGTGGCAAATAGACTATAGGAGAACACAAGAGATAGCCAGGGATGCTGTTAGTGGTGTAAAGGAATTCAGGAGTGGGAGGGGATACTGGGGATGATGGCTTGGGCTGGGGTGGGAGCAGTGGAAGGAGTGAAGGAAGGTTTGGTTGGGATTTAATTTGAGGAAAGAGCTGATGGATTTGCCAATGGATTGGCTATCACTCCAAGCTTTTTGGGAACCAGGTGAATAGTTGTGCCATTTCCTGAGATTAGAGACACTGGGGAAGATCCGTTTTGGCAGGGAGTCTGGAAATCAAGGCCACATCCTGGACCTCTGTTACTTCAACTGCTCTATCAATGTCACTCTGAACCAGATGTCCCAGTCTTTTTCACCAGCCTCCTTCAGTTTTCTGTACACCTTTATTCCTTCTCACTGTTCTTCCCAGAACCCTCAAGTCCCCTGTACCCCATTTCCTGGTCTGTCAGCCCCCTTCTAGCCTCTGTTACTTTCCCTGTGCACCTTGCTCCCCAGCATGATCATATCCCAACATAGTTCCTTCCAACTCATTTTCTTCCATCTTACCCACCAAGACAAACCCCAACCTAGGGTCCGTGTTAAAATACACCTTTTAATTTCCTAACCTGGGCTGAGCGCAGCTGGTTAAAAACCTGTAACCTGCAGATTGGGCCCTGAGAAATTCATCTTCACCGGTCTCACAAAGGGTCTCAGTGGCCTCCACTTCTTTTCACTTGTCGGAGTT
>NW_007727337.1:75933-123169 GCF_000696425.1 Galeopterus variegatus | reverse complement strand
GTGGAAGGCAGGGAAGGTGGGGAGTGGAGAGTAGACCACTCTTCAGAGGCGAAGGTTTTATTTTTTTGCTTTTTAAAGAATGGCCAAGGTTTCAAAACTCTCTCTTCCTTTTATGCAGGCAATCTCTGTGTGCTGCTAGTTTTATCTTCTAAAAATTTTCCCCTTTTCCATCCCTATTAAAGTCGCTCTGGTTCAGGCTCTCCTCCTCTCTTGCTTGGTCTACTAGATCACCTATCTAGTAATCCTTTTGTCATCTTTTCTGAACCTCAGCTTTATCCTTAAAAATGCAGATCATTTGCCAATGTGGTGTTTCTCTTTGCCCCACCTTGACACCCGGAGCCTGTTCCCAATATGAGGTGTCTGTTCTGTGCCTCCTTTCTGCCTGCCTTGCCGTTCCCGGCCCGCCACCTTGCCCATTAGCAGCTCTCAGTTACTCATCACTGCTCCACATGCGCTGAGCTCTGCTGTCTTTTCACCCCATGGATCTCCTTAGAATACGCTTCTGTTCCCCTTCCATTCCCTCAGCTCCTTCATCCTGCCTAACCTGGAGAGCAGAACTCAGATCTTCTCTCTGACACTCATGCCATCTTCGCTAGCTTTCTCTCCTCCTCTAATCATTTTGTGTTATACTTGCCTGTTGATAGTCTGTCTCTCTTATTAATCTGTGAGCTTCTTGAGGGTGGCAGCTGTATGGGGTCATCTTTGTGTCCCCGGAGCTTGACACAGGGTTTGGTATATACAGTCTCTCCATTCCGGCTGTTCAGTGATGGGTTGGTATAAAGGCAATAGTATTTAAGTCTCAGTTTATACCGTTTATGCTTGAGTAGGTTTTGGTAATGCTGTTGTGTGCTTTTTTGTAGGACAAAAGATTTCAATTTTTAATGAACATAAAAGTTACGTACAAGGAGTAACCTGGGATCCTTTGGGTCAATATGTTGCTACTCTGAGCTGTGACAGGTACCTTAGTATTTGGCAAATTGTCTTTGTTTTACTTGGAATGTTCTGCAGAGGAATTTTTATCATAAATCATAATCTAGCTGTGATTCTTTTGCTCTTGTTTTCATACTCTTATTCTTAGAACAAAATAAGAAATTAGAAAATAATTGGGGCAAGTGCCTTACACAAAGTTAATACTTAGTAAATCTTTTTTTTTGGTACTGGCTGGTATAGGGATCCAAACCTTTGACCTTGGTGTTACAACAGCACTCTCTAACCAACTGAGCTAACCAGCCAGCCCCTAAGTAAATTTTTATTGAATGGGTGAATAAATGTAGAAAGAACTTCCTAACAACAAATAAACTTTGAATTACATTTGGTTTCATGGGAGACTTAAAGAAAAAGTCTCTTATAGGGCCGGCCCGGTGGCGCACTGCTACAGTGCGCTGCTTGGGAGCGCGGCGGCACTCCCGCCGAGGGTTCGGATCCCACATACAGACCGGCTGCTCACTGGCTGAGCGAGGTAGGTGCGGGCGCAACACCGAGGGTTGCGATCCCATTGCCGGTCCCGGTCCGGTACGGGCGCGACACTGAGGGTTGCAATCCGTTGCCGGTCACAAAAAAAGACAAAAAGGAAAAAAAAAAAAAAAAGAAAAAGTCTCTTATAAATATGACTTAAACAGGAAGAGAGAGTGAGAAGGTTAGACTATTGTATTTTTTGATTATAGTTTACTGATACAGTGATTTTAATGACTCCCTTTAAATTGATATAAAAATGTTTTTATTTTTTCTGAAAGGAGGTCTTGTTGCTGTGTTTATGGGTATAATTTCACTTGATTGTGGTTTTGGAACAAAGAGTTAAAAAAAATTGGAAATGCCAGTATATTATTTAACAATCAGAATAGTTCTTTTGAATATTTATCTAACTACTTTTAATTAAAACAAATTGAATTTAAGATGGCCCTGAAATGAAAGTAATATGGAAGAGTCCGTGTTTATTTTTCATAGAACCTCCTGTTGTATTTTAAATGCCATTTATTTTCTGATATATATGTTTTATTCAGTCAGTCAGGAATAAAACAATCCAATTAGCTTGTGGGAGCGATATGACTTATCAACAACCAAATTTACCTACTGCTATTCTCTTACTTTTGTAAATCCCTGAGAGTGAGACTGTTCAACACAAAATAAACTTCACTGAAGTCATACAACTTGCCACTGGGCCAGATGTCCAAGACCTGAAAAATAAGGCTGGGCCTAAAGTGTATCTTATTTGAGAAATTGAAACATTCAATGAAAAATTTTTTTAAAATAGAATTATGATTTATTTACCCACTGCAGTATTCTTAAGGTTGTAAATGTTTGCTTCTGTCATGATTACTCAATGAAATCTGAAAATCTTTGGTAAGTGGTTTTGCAGGCTGAAAATTGTTTAGGTGCTCTTTAGTTTTGGTAATAAATTGTTTTTGTGCAAACATAATTCATTTACTAGAAGTGGTAAATCAGACTTTTGTTCTTTCTTCAGGGTACTGCGGGTGTACAGCACACAGAAGAAACGTGTGGCTTTTAATGTTTCAAAGATGCTGTCTGGAATTGGGGCTGAAGGAGAGGTATCAAATATTTTGACATTCCTTTTCAGCAGTGTGTGGAGACTTAGGAAGTCACGAGCTTCTCCTGTACCTTGCAGCTACATCACTGGCCTCAGGGAACTAGACTACAATAAGGCTTCCTCTTGGACAGACAAGGCTCAGTTAGTGTGGTGGGCTGGTCTCTATGGAAATGGGGACATCTGGGGGCCAGGGGAAAGCCGGTGATAGAGGATTGTGGTTTCCAACTCTGGCTACACTGTGGAATCACCTGGAAACGTTAAAAATAGGGGTGCTTTGGTCCCACCTCCAGTGGTGTGATTTACTTGGCTTGAGATAGGCAGGGCCTCTGTGATCCTCAGGTGCAGCAAGAGTCGATCACTACTGATCCGGGAAGATCCCTGCGCTAGGCAACAGAAGGCAGGTGGGTCAAGAGTTCGATCTGTCTGGTGGCAGGTAGTACACCATCTTGGCAGGTAGATAGAGAATCTGGTAGCAGACATCAGAGACGCAGCCAAAGGGCTGGTATTTAGGAATAAGGAGGATTCTGATCTTTGAAAGAATTGGGAAATGAAAATAGGACCTTAGTCCTAGAGAAATCAAGACTGCTGAGTCAGGCTGACTGCACTGAGAGGTCACATCCAGAAAGTAAGGTTCTTGATTTACCTTGTTTCTCGGGTTCTTGAGAATTAAATGCTTAATTTCTTTTAAATGTCGATAAATGGTACCAAAAACTGTCTCACACAGGTGTTCAAGAAATGTTGTTTGAAAAGATGATACGATTACCAGTTCAATAACCCACTATTTTCTTTTTAAAAACTGTTCATTCAGTTGGAAATTCTAAATATAAATACACAAGTAAAAAGCAAAGGTCTCCTGGTCATCTTCCTGCTGTCTCCCCAGTTTCACCCTCCAGACCAACCACTGTGGACAGTGTGGTGTGTATTCTTACAGAGTGTTTTAAAATAATTGTAGGACCACACAAACACACACACATATAGACACATACACACATATAGCTTTACTTAGCAAAAATAGGTGACAAGTTCTCATAAATGATTACTCCTGCAGTCTTGCATGATTATTTGATTTGTAATGTTTCAGTTCAAGAACTGGTAAGCCTTTATTGTGAGTGTAAAGATTTGCAATAATGTTTAAACTTTGTACACCACAGGCAAGAAGTTACCGCATGTTCCATGATGACAGCATGAAGTCATTCTTTCGTAGACTCAGTTTTACTCCCGATGGGTCTTTGCTCCTCACGCCAGGTGTGTCTGACAGCTTTTGATATCAGGGTGTGGTGGCAGGTAGGGATGTCTGTGCTCCCATTTTTTGATGCTTCTTTTCAGCTCAGTGAATTCTGATCAGAGCCGTGGTTGCCAGCTTGTCTGCACTTTGGAACCTCCGGGAGAGCTTTTAAAAAATACCTGTGTCCCACCTCCAGAGGTTGTGGTTTCATTGGTCTGGGGGGTTGGCCTGGTTTTTAGAATTATAGGAAGATTTCCCAGTGATTCTAATGTTCAGACAAGTTTGGGAGTCACGACACTAGAGTGTAGGTATTTTCTCTTAGATAAATATAACTTTAAAAAATACACTGTTTAAGCTCTTTAATGAATGCTTTTTCACTTGATATGTATATAGAAGTCATAGTTCTAAAACCAAAGATAAAGTGCCTTTATGTTTTTATTCTCCTCAGTAATGAAGCAGCCTGTTGTGACAAGATTAGACACAAGGACACGTTTGGTTGGGCTAACTTGCGGGAGTGGCAGTGGTCAAATCTGAAAAGTCAGCACAAGGGCAAGGGCAAGACAGGTTCATTGTCTCCTGGTAGGCAAGAGATTAAGCCCAGCAAGATCAAGCAAGGCAGTGGCATCGCCTGAGTGTTCTGAGAAGAATGTCTGCAAATCTCCGTGGCTGGAGGACCATCCTGTGCATAAAGGCATAGCTCAGGGTTGGACCAAACGAAAGGGCACAGGTCAGATTTGCCACTAAGAGTCCCAACCAAGCTGGGGAGGGGAGGGCCCGGGAATGATGTGATTCACACATGCATATGTGTAGGTTAGGCTTTAAAGAACGTTGGGACCATGTGGGGAGTGACACTTTGGCTTAGGGAGTCTCAGGACCAAGAACAAGGAGTTGCTTAAGTTATTTACTAAAAGTTGTTTAATAAACCCAGCAACAAATCCTGTATTAAATGGTAACTCTAAAAATGTTTTCAGTTAAAATCAGGTACCAGATGGGTGTCTGCTATCACCATTATTGTTGTTCGTGGTATTAATAAATGCAGGTAAACAGAAAAATGAAATTAACAAAGATTGGAAAAGAAGAGATAAAAAACTTTTTCTGCCTGTGAAAGGACTGTATTTTTAGAAAATCCAAGAGACTTAGAAATATTATCAGAATAACAAAAAAGAATTTGATAACGTGGCTGTATTGTGAGATATATAAAAATCACTATCTTCTCTACTACCAGTAAGTACTTAGAACTGGGAAGAGGAAAAATATTCCATTCATAGTAGTGCAAAACCCGTAAAATACATGGAAGTAAATTTAATAAGGAAGGCACAGGACCTTTATGAAGAAGACTAGAAGGTCTTATTGAAGGTTATAAAACAAGTTCTAAACAAATGGAAGGATATATCATGTTCTAAAAATTAACATACCAATTTAATTTCCAAGTGGAATCCCATTAGAGGTTTTTTATTATTTTTTTTAATTAGATGAAATCACAGCTCTGTTTAATAGAATAAATGCTGAAGAATATAGCCAAGGAAGGAAGAAACAAAAGGATAATACTTGAGAGGGCATTTGCCTCAGCAGATGTGAGAAGACACTGTAACACTACTGTTACCAGGTCAACATGGTGTCATTATAGGACCAAACAAATAGATGAGTGCACGAGAAGAGAGAATCCAGAAATAGATTTCAGATATAAGGTAATTTAATATATGACCTTAGGTGCTATTTCAGTGGGAAGAATATATTATTGAATGAATGGTGCTGGGGTAGACAGCTATATGAAAGAAGGTAAAACTGGACCCCTAACATATATAAAAAGTAAATTCCAGGTGAACTCATTGCTTACATATGAAAGGTTGAAAATATAAAACTCTTGCAAGGAAATCTAGGAGGACGTTCTAGGAATGGGGAAGACCTACCTGAGACTAGAAACTCGGAAGCTCTTAAAGAAATGATAGACCTATTTAACTATATATGTGAATGTAGAACTTTTGTATGGCAAAAGATACAGTAAGCAAAATCAGTAGACAAGTGATGGAACTGGAAAATAATATTTGCAGTACAGGAAAGAGAGGGCTAACATAAATCATATACAGTGATTCCTTCCAAATTGTTGCTTTTTTATTATTTTGTTCTTGCCAAAGGAAGAAAAGAAAAACCCAGAAGAAAAGATACACAAACATAGAAGAGCAAGTCTGCATGTTAAATAGGCATAGGAAAAAGTTCTGAAACCCAATCATAGGAAAATATAAATTAAAGTGACATAATAAGTAGATATCTTTATTCCTTTCAGACTGGAAAAGAAATAGTACCTATTGCTGATGGGCTTGCAGAATGTGGGTATTGCTGGTGGGAATTTGATTGTTGCAGCCTTTGTTGGAAAGCAGTCTGGTACCAGTTAGATGCATGTACCGCCTAATTCATCCCATGTCTGAGACCCAATTTCTTAAGAAATGAAAGCATAGTATGTGTGACTATATGTTCAAGGATGTTTATTGCAAGCGTTGTTTGTAGTGGTAAAAAACCAAAAACAAAGCAATACTCATTAACAGGATGTGTGAACAAATTATAGTATTTTCATATCAGTAAATATTATGCAGCTACTAAAAAGGAATGCATTAGTGCTATGCAAGTTAACTTTCACAAGTAATTGACTGAAACAAGCAAAACAAGGAAAAGTGTAAATAGTACCCTATTTTGACCATCATATGGGTATATATGTGCTTGAGCTGTAACTGGTTTTACTGATTATGTGAGCATGGAGGAAATGTAGAAATGATGTAATGTTTTGTTAAAATGGATTACTCGTGGGGCCGACCCTGTGTCTCACTCGGGAGAGTGTGGCGCTGGGAGCGCCGAGGCCACAGGTTTGGATCCTATATAGGGATGGCTGGTGCGCTGACTGGCTGAGCGCAGTGCGGGTGACACCAAGCCAAAGGTTACGATCCCCTTACTGGTCACAAAAAAAAAAAAAAAAAATGGATTACTCGTGGATGGAGGGGTGGGATGAGATGGGGAGAGGGTAGCTATGCAGAAAAGTGGTAGTAAAAAAAGAAGGTTTTTGATGTTGTCTACTCCTCTTGCCAGTAGATATGAAATGGTCACATGTAAAATTCTGTAGGTGTATGTATGTACCGAGGAATGTGAACCTAAAACAGGGAGGAGTTTCTAAGAGCACCTGTGTATGACAGTCATTCTCTGACAGGGTCATCCTAGGGTGAGTGCAGAAGAGCTCTCCAATGTGGACTGTTCCCCAGAGCAAAGTCAGGTTTTGCAGGAGGCTGGAGATTTCAGCAGAGCATCTCCTGGCAGCCTCATGGCTAGATCAGGCAGATGGGAAAGGCTCAGAGTCTCAGCCTTTGGGTGGGAACAGAGGTCAGAATCCAGGGAGTAGATTCAGGGGTTGTAGGTAGAGCCTGGACAGTTGGATCTAGTCACAGTGCTCTACCAACAGGAATTGCGTGGTGTATTAGTCCATTTTTGTTGCTTATAACAAAGTATACTGAACTGGGTGATTTATAAGAAAATGAAATTTATTGCTTACAGTTTCTGAGGCTGAGAAGTCCAAAGTCCATCTGGTGGTGGTGACAGTGACCCAGGGGTCTCACACTGCAAGATAGTGGAAGCAGAGAGAGAGCAGAGAGAGCAAAAGGCAGACTCTCCTCTTCTTTTAAAGCCCTCAGAACTATGCTCCCGACCACCATTTTTAATCCATTCACTAATGCGTGGTCCTACAACCCAATCACCTCTTCAAGGCCCCACCTTTCAGTTACCATAATTGGATTTCCCCCCTCAACAGTCATAGTGGGGACTAGAAGTTTCTAATACATAAAACTTGGGGGACACCATTCAAGCTTCAGGGAGTTTTGGGGGGACACAATTCAATCCACTACACCTGCCTTCTCAGAGGTGCTCATAGCAAGGGCTCCCTGCTTTATGTTCTTCCTACCCAAGACTGAACTGGTTCCCAGGGGGCTGAGCCCTCAGGCAGAGATGACAGGTAGTAAAACTGGAGTAAAGGGTGAGACCACACAGTGACGGAATGTTTGTATTTGTCCTCATTCACAAAAACATTGTCCAGAAAATACAACTTTAGGAGAAAATATTTTACAAACCAGAATTGAAGGCTCTTGAGTTTTTGCTGGCGAAGTTTGATAAAACACTGACTTTCTTTCCTCTCCCTTCTCCTGCTCCCCAGCTGGATGTGTGGAATCTGGTGAAAATGTAATGAATACAACTTATGTTTTCTCCAGGAAAAATCTTAAAAGGTATGCAGTGAGGAAATATTTGGAATGTTTACCCTTTCTTTTTTGCTTCTGTGAGTAACAGTGCCTTTTTCTAAAACTATGATTAAACTTGTAGGCCCATTGCTCATCTTCCATGTCCTGGAAAAGCGACGCTTGCTGTTCGCTGCTGTCCAGTCTACTTTGAATTGAGGCCAGTGGTGGAAACAGGTACCCTCAGAACCACATGGTTGTGTTATGCTTCCTCTCTGAGGCAGGTCACCAGGGTAGGGTTGTGATTTGGAGGTGGGTTTCGTTCAGTTTAGTTACTCTTAAAAGGTGGTGCAAAGACTGATTTTATCAAAATATATGTCAAGTTTTTTTCAATCGTCCAAAATATACTTTCTTGCTTAAAGCAACTTTAAAGGAATATAAGTACTACTTTTGTTTTCTTACTGGTTGAATGTCATACGTTATTGATTTTCTGTACAGTAAAATTATATATGAATTGGATTTTTGTTATCTTTTTCCCCCCCTTTGGCTGCTTTTAAGATTTTTCTCTTTATCAGTGGCTCTAAGAAATCTGATTATGATTTATCCTGGTATAATTTTCTTCATGTTTCTTGTGCTTGAGGTTCATTGAACTTCTTTTTTTTTTTTTTTTTTAAAAGATGACCGGTAAGGGGATCTCAACCCTTGGCTTGGTGTTGTCAGCACCACGCTCAGCCAGTGAGCAAACTGGCCATCCCTATATAGGATCCGAACCCGTGGCCTTGGTGTTATCAGCACTGCACTCTACCAAGTGAGCCACGGGCCGGCCTTCATTGAACTTCTTTTTTTTTTTTTTTTAAAAGATGACCGGTAAGGGGATCTCAACCCTTGGCTTGGTGTTGTCAGCACCACGCTCAGCCAGTGAGCAAACTGGCCATCCCTATATAGGATCCGAACCCGTGGCCTTGGTGTTATCAGCACTGCACTCTACCAAGTGAGCCACGGGCCGGCCTTCATTGAACTTCTTAGATCAATGGGTTTATAATTTTTATCAGATTTGGGAAATTTTGTCCATTACTCTCTCAAATATTTTTTCTGTCATCTCCCTCTCTCTCTTAATTAGGGACTCCAGTTACACATGTATTAGGCCGTTTGGAGTTATCCCATGGCTTATTGATACTCTGTTTACTTTCGTAGGTTTTCTGTTTTGGAAGTTTCTATAGCTATGTTTTGAGTCCACTAATCTTTTCTTCTGTGTGATCCGCCCTTGGCCCCATTCAGTGTATTTTTAATCTGTGACACTGTAGTTTTCATCTCTAGTTGTTCAATTTGGGTCTTTTAAAAAATATTCCATGTTTCTACCTAACACACTCTGTCTTTCCTCTTGCTTCTTGAACATATAGAATACAGTTATAATAACTTTTTTAATATTCTTGCATACAAAAGGTTGGTTTTGATTAATTTTTTTTCTCCTCATTGTGGGTCATATTTTCTTGCTTCTTTGTATGCCTGGTAATTTTTTTTTTTTTTCCTTTTTGTCTTTTTTCGTGTCCGGCAATGGATCGCAACCCTCAGTGTCGCGTCCGCACCTCGCTCAGCCAGTGAGCGGGAACCGGTCCGCATGTGGGATCCGAATCCTCGGCGGGAGCGCCGCCGCGCTCCCAAGCGGCACACTGTAGCAGTGCGCCACCGGGCTGGCCCTGCCTGGTAATTTTTGATTAGATGCCAGACATTGTGAATTTTACCTTAGTGGATGCTTGATATATTTTAATTCTTGTAAATATTCTTGAGATTTACTCTGAGATGCAGTTAAGTTACTTAGAAACATTTTGATTGTTTTAGGTCTTGCTTTTAAGCTCTGTTGGGGGGATCACAGCAACATTTAATCTAGGACTAATTTTCCCCATTCCTGAGGCAAAGCCTTGTGAATGCTCTAATTGATGCCCTGCGAGGTGTGAGGTTTTCCACTCTGACTAGGGTGGAGCATGTACTGTTTCTGGCCTTGTGTGAGCTTCAGTGATTATTCTTTCTTTCTGGTAGTTCTTGCTTCAGTCCTTATGTGCATGTACTCAGTTGATGACTCAGGGTGGGGGGACCCTGAAGATCTCTGGAGCTCTCTCTCTGCAGCTCTCCTGTTTCTGGTCCTCTGCCCTGTGATCTCCAGCTACCTTGCTCTTCCTGGACTCCCAGCTTTGTCTTCTCAACTCAGGGAGTATGCTAGTTCTGCCTGGGTTCTCTCTACCACATGCATAGGAAATGTTCTGGGCAGCAGCTGAGGCAGTTGTAGGACTTAGCACATTTGCTTCCTATCTCTCAGGGATCACTGTCCATTGTCACCTGCTGGCCAGTGTCTTCAAAACTGTCATTTCATATATTTTACCTGGTATTTTAGTTTTTTTCAGGTGGGAGGGTGAATCCACTCCCTGTTATTCCCTGGCTGGAAACAGAAGCTGTTTTTAACTTTTTAATCCTTTATTTGAATGTATATAATTAACTCGACAGAGCATAAAAACATCACTTGATAAACTGTTTCTAAGTGACCCTTATTTTTCCTTGTCACAGCGTGACCTCTCAGATTGACTTGCCTTATCCACCTGTCTTCTTTCCTTTTCTCTTCTGTTTTGGACTCAGTGTTCATGACATGCTGTTTTCTCTGGTTCTTGCATGGTTCTCTTTTATCCATCTACTCATATATAAAATAATATAAAGAACTGAATTCTTTTTTTTGTCTTTTTTCGTGACCGGTAACGGGATCGCAACCCTCGGTGTCGCACCCGTACCGCGACCGGCAACGGGATCGCAACCCTTGGTGTCGCGCCCACACCGCGCTCAACCAGTGAGCGGACCAGTCTCTATATATGGGATCCAAACCCTCGGTGGGAGGGCCGCCGTGCTCCCAAGTGCCGCACTCTACCGAGTGCGCCACCGGGCCGGCCCAGAACTGAGTTCTTTTGTAAATCATATAGAAAACTGGTTTTTAGTAAAATTATATCATTTATGTCTTCCAGGAAGAGGGCTTTGGTGGGGGAATTAGTTATTTGTTTCCTTTGGGAACCTTGTTTTTTTGTTTTACTTTGTCCCCAAATCATCACAAGAGCCACGCCTGGAGCTGGTGAGTCTGCCCTACCGCCTGGTGTTTGCCGTGGCTTCAGAGGACTCTGTGCTTCTATATGACACACAGCAGCCTTTCCCTTTCGGTTACGTGTCTAATATACACTACCACACCTTGAGTGATATTTCATGGTGAGTAGCTGGTAATGAGGGGGAGAGGATGAATGAAGGAGACAGAGAGTGTGTTACCGTGGGATAGACCGTTGGTTTAGGGAGCATTTCATCACTAACGATGGCTTTTTTTGCCCTATTCGTCAACTCTTTTAAAGAAATCAGCATTAAAAGGAAAATTATTTCTAGTTTGCCACAACACTTGCTTTCTATTTTAACACCAGTGAGTTTTGATGCTGTTAAGATTGCCCTGTGGGATTAATCAAACTCTGATAAACTGAGGGGAGGCCCATCAACTCCCTGGTTGATTGGGGAGTGGTCAGGCCCTCCAGAAGGAATCTCTGCTGCCCAGAACAGGGAGAGGTGCCCTGGAGTCTGTCCTGATGGTGTCACTTGGCAATCTGCCTTCTGCTGGAGGTCCTCAGCCACCATTTAGTCCCCTAATTCGGCCTCTACTGGCTCCTTGGCCCAACTTGAGCTCCAGCCAAGGCTGAGCACTGACCGTCCATTTCTTGCTCCTTAAAACTTTTTTCTCTTCTTTTAATTTTCTTTTTATCTTGGGGGGAAGAAAGGTCATCTCACCTTTATTCAGATGAAGGGTGATGATAGCGCAGATGTGTTGAGGCAGCTTAGAAGACCAATCTAGGGCTGGGAGGGCGGCGCATGAGTCAGGAGCCCACACACCTTTTCTAGTCATGCTCTTTCCTGACTTCTGATTGCGATCTTGCTTCAATTTTCATTTCCTAACTAGTAGTGAGAGTGTGAAGTGTGGCCCGTAGACTTTAGTCAAGTCTTTAACTTTTCTCCCTGTTTTTCAAACAAAGGTCCAACGATGGGGCCTTCCTGGCCATTTCATCCACAGATGGCTATTGTTCATTTGTGACATTTGAGAAAGATGAACTTGGAATTCCTTTGAAAGAGAAGCCGGTTTTGAGCATGAGAACTCCTGAGACAGCAAAGAAAACCAAGAGTCAGACGCACCAAGGGTCTTCGCCAGGACCTAGACCAGTAGAGGGAACCCCCACCAGCAGAATCCAAGACCCCACCAGTCCCTGCACAACCCCCACTCAGGCCAGACAGTCTCCAGCCCCAGCAGCAATCAAGGACACTCCCTCAATCACTCCTGGTGTCAAAAACTCCTTGCCAGGGCCGACAGAGGAGAAGACCCTGCAACCCAGTAGTCAAAACACAAAAGCCCACCCATCCCGCAGGGTCACTCTAAACACGTTGCAAGCCTGGAGCAAGACAACGCCCCGGTAAGAACTTCTGATGGAACAAGAAATTGTCATTGTAGATTGAAAAACAACATACAAGCTGAACCCTCCCCAACCAGGTGAAATTCCATACAAATCCTTCATGCTGCTGCCAGAGAGAGATTGCTTAACAGCAAACCCGCTTTCTCACTTACAGGCCTCTGTTGGTTCTTCCATTTCTGGCCTGTTGGATAAAGCCTGGGCTCCTGTGTGCACACATGGACTGTGCTTTGGTTGCAGCCTGTCATCCCCTTGCTCTCTTAAGTCCCTCGTGCCTCAGTCGGTAGCCCTGCCCTGAAGGTCATGTTCTGGAGCACACTCTGACCTCTGTGCCTTACCTTCCATGGGGAAGTCCTGGACTCTGCTCCGCTTGGTGACACTAGAGTCCTCCTGAAAGACCATTAGAATGGGTCTCTGTTCTCATGCTTCATAGCCCTTCTGCCCTTTCCTCTGTCACTACACATCACATTTTGTAGCAGGAGTTTTTTTTATGCTTCTGTTTCCCTGTTGGATCATGAGCCCTTCAAGGGCAGGAAGTTTGTTCCTATCTCTTACCTATGCTTTTTTGCCCAAGACAGTAACAAGCACTTCCTGATACATTTGACACTGCCAGCAGATTGGCTTGTGAGAAACAGGGTGTCCTGGCCTGATGAGAGATAGTCTCCAGGGTGATACTGTGGTTGTTTCTTCCCTGGCCCATGAGTCTGGCGGGCATACATGCCTGAGTCCATGCTCCTGCTACAGTTGGAGCTGTTCAGCACAGGCTGCTGTTGCCAGGCAGCATCAGCCTTCAGTGCTCTTTCCTTGCTTTGCAACCCTGATACCCTTATCCCCTCTGACTCTGTCCATCCTTCTCCACCAATCCCTTTACTTCCTAACCTTCCAGATAAACTGAGTTGGGAGGTGGGTTGGAGAGAGGGATGCAAAGGGCAGAGGTGGGGGTGACAGGTTGCAGAAGTGCTCTCTGCCTCTCCCAGGCTCTCCTGTGTCATGTAACTTCACTGGCAAATTCATGATACAGTTTAGGTGTAATGTTCAGCTCTTTTTAAATCTCTGATTTCTTTCTGCAGACCAACAATGTATCTTTAAATTTTTCTATTTGTTTTTAGGTGGGAGAAGATATTCTTTGAAATATTTTTGGTATTAAATTGTTTTTCCCCTCTTGCTTGATTTCTTATAAACTATTTACCAAGCTTCTTGCATTTGTAATATTTTTTTAAAAAGTAATAGTTGTTGAAAATAAGACTCTGGATTTTAAAAAAGAGTTATCTGTGTTTTGGCACTTTCCGGATTTCTTATAAACTATTTACCAAGCTTCTTGCATTTGTAATATTTTTTTAAAAAGTAATAGATGTTGAAAATAAGACTCTGGATTTTAAAAAAGAGTTATCTGTGTTTTGGCACTTTCCATATGTAGAAACCGTGTTTGATAGCCTTATGTATACGACATCCAGAATGGTGTTCAGTAGACCATTGGTAATTAACAAAACACGTGTTTTGAAACTTTCAGATGATTGGTTATGGTTTAAGTGGACCATTATAAATGTGATGGTTTAACTTAGTACATAAAAGTTAATCCTTAGGTATTAAATAAGTGGGCCCATCATTATATGGTATTTAATGTCTTGCATGATGTGATCAGCTGAAACATTTAAGTATTTCCTTTGGTAGTTTTGAAACTTGGTGTCATACATAAAAAATCCCTGTTACACTAATGAGCCACCTACCCCTTTACTTCTTTTTTTTTTAATCAAGGAGAATAAACTTAATACCCTTAAAGACAGATACTTCACCAAATTCTGTACCACCCAGCATAATTCCCAACCCTTCCACAGAAGAAATTCAGTCAGGTAAGTGATATTGTTAATGGTTTAATATAATTAACGATAGAGTATCTTCTCTTTTGTTCTTTTGGATATTAACATCACCTGATTTTAAGTTAGTTCTAAGAAGGCAAGAGTGCATCTTATTGCAGCCATTGTTTAAACTCACTGGCTGCTTATTTATGTCTCAGCAGGGAGACCACCTTGCCAGTAAAAGCAATCACTGTGAGCTAGATAGTGGACTCAGTAGCAGGTGGAATAGATCCACTTTCTCAGCCTGGTGACACTGATGTTTGGGGCTGGATCGTTCTTTGTTGTGGGGGCTGCCCTCTGTATCGGATGTTCAGCAGCATCCCTGGGTTTCACCTCTTGCCCCACGACATTCTAAAATGTCACTAGACACTGCCTGCTTTCCCTTGAGAGGCAAATAACCCCTGGTTGAGAAGCAGTGGTATATAGTTCCTTTCCTGTGTCAATATAGGATCTTGCCAGGCAGTTCATTTCTTGTCTTGGCTCTACATTTTGCAAATGTCAGCTCTTAACTTACAGAAGTCTTCAATTACTTGCCAACCTTATGTTTGTTAATGTTTCAGAGATGTCTGGAGACCCTCAGGGCAGTCCTCCAGAGCTGAAACAGCCCAGACTTGGTGAAAACAATGGAAGCGCCCAAAGTCTAGACCTTTGATGGGACCTTGACGTCTGCTTGAAGGCTTGCCAGGTCTGGGAGCCCCCATGCGCAGCGGGGAGCTGAGGCCGAAGACAGATGCCCGAGGCCAGTGGCATCCTACAGAGCAGAACAGACGTTGTAAATTGATTTCTGTAGCCGAAGATACACATGTACTAACTTTTCTCCAGAAATATGTATACTCTTGTATTCAGTATCCATCTTAACTTGGGGATATGAACATTTTAATAGACTAAATCTTTTCGATGAGTTTCTGAAACTGGCGCAGTTCAACCTTATCTAGTGTGAAAATCAGTAAATCCTCCTTCGAACTACTCACGAAAGTACAGACACTTTATGGGTGGACTCTGTTGAAAGTTAGGATTAGAAAGAGGAAAAAGTAATTTGAGAAGGTTTATTCTGTTGAATTTTAGAGTGTTTGAAGTGATTGTTAGATTTAGCTTTTAATTAATTGATCAGTTAAACTGGAAGTTTATGTTTGTTTTTTCATTTTGAAGGTCCTAATGCTCATTCTGCAAAGTCAGTGAACTACAGTGAAGTAGAACACGGGGGCTGGAGGTGGGAATCTCCCGTGATCTCACCACCAGAAGTAACCCTTGCTAATGCTGTAGCATGTTTCCTTCCTAGCATTTTTATGGATTTTTTTTTTTTTGAGAGAGAGTTGAGATTTTAATTCAGATACAATTTGGTATCCAAATAGGTTAACTCTTTAGATTGGTTTTTCAAAGCAAAAAATGTATCTTCGGTTCACAATATTTGCCTGTACTTTTGCTCTTTCAGGGCCCTGGGATGATCATGTGATCATTTTCTACTAGGAGTAAATATGAGAGTTGTGGGCTAGATGCATGAAGTGATAGCTGTCCCTGAAGGAGGCAGTCACACACACGGGGAGCCTCTCCTGCCTCGGGAGGGGCTGGGCACTGTGGCTGGGAGATGGTTAGGAGTCCTGTGGCAACTGGGTGGAACCCCAGTTAGGAAGCCTGTGCTGCTGCGTCCCCTTCAGAAGCGTTGTTATGGTGAATTCAGTGATTCATGACAGCTGTCACTTTGACATAACCTGGTGAGTCATACCGACGAGTGTGAGAAACCCAGGGCTTTCTTCCCAGCCCAAAACAGATCAAAGGGCGAAAGAGCTCGGGCCCGTGATTAAGTCTGATGGGAACAGGGCTGAGGAGTGAGGAATGCACTCTTCATCTCAGGTCAGCAGCAACGAAGAAAATAATTGGAAAGAAGCATCAGTTTGTTGCTTAATCCACAACCGAGTAAGCCAGAAAAAGAGTCTGTCTCCCTTTTAGATGGGCAGGTGATGAACTAGGGATAATTTACAATGTGGAGAGTGAAGGGTGAACACGCACATACTATAGTGATGCGGACATGGGTCACATTCAGAATGAAAAGGCTTTAAAATGTCACCATCTGTTTTGACCAGTGTTTCTCAACCGTAGTTGTGCATTGAAATCACCCCAGTATGTGATGAATGTGCTGATGCCTGAATATGTCCCCTCTGGAGGGCCTGGCCTGATTGGTCTGGGCGTGATCTGAACATCAGGATTTTTTAAAGCTCCTCAACTAATTCTAATGCACAGCTAAGACTAAGAAATCATAAGAGAAAAAAGCATTTCCTGGATATGGTCTGTTCAGGTTAAGTGCATTTCCACTGAAATCTTTCTCTTGATCATCTCTGCTCCAACATTGCCTGATGTAAAAACTGCTCACTAGTGTAGCCAGACCAGAGGACAGTGCAGGAGACACCATAAGCTCTTCTGGAAAAAGGTGGTTTCAGATGTCATGCAGCTGGCTGGAGCTATAGTTTGTAGTCAATCCTGTGAAAACAGCTGAGTGACCACGGGTCCCCTGTTCTTATGAGCAGCCTGCTTACTGGCCATACCCAGGGTCAGAGCCGAATTAGGTTTTACAAATCTGTCCCTGGTGCAGCCATAGTGTCGGGGGTGGCAGACAGGGCGCACTTTCAGCCTGAAGTATGCATTTATAAGAATGACAACTGCCTGTTCATCAGCCGTCAGCCTTGAACATACATTACAAAACTGGCAGTAAAAGACCAGGTGATGTCACCTCCATGTCACTGTCTGAAAAGGCCAGCTTCAGTCTGGGTAGCTAATTGGGGCAGCCTTCTGCAGAAGGAGCCTAGCCTGGCAGTTGGTGGCATTCCCCTCACAGGTGGTCGCTGTTTGTAGGGCCTTCCTCACCACTCCGGATCTGTCCTTGGATGGGGTTTTGTTGTGTCTTCAGCAGTGTTTCCAGATGTCTCCAGCCACTCTGCTGTTGAATGTTAGGCCCTGCTGCTAGGAGACTGGAAGAGGAGGCAGCTTGGGAGACTGGCTGGGAGTGCGACAACGGGGGCAGGGGTCTACCCCTGGCCTGGGTGCCATGCGGGCAGGGGAAGCAGAGGGGCAACCTCTGTCACATGCTGGGACACAGATGGTGGGCAAGGATGTGTGAGCCATCCTTAGGCAGGCGCCCACCAAGGTGGGGATGCTCAGCTGGGATGCACGAAGGGAGCAGGTGGGGGGCAGGAGCGCAGGTCTTGTTTGGTTTGCAGCTCCTCGGTTTTGCTCCTTTGCAGCCACTTCTGTTGTGTTTGCTGAGAGCACTCACTTCTGTTCTTTAACAGTGCTCTTGACCCTTCTTACCAGAATAGTTGTCAGTGTCCATTTCAACAATGGAGGTCCCCAGTCCTTGGCTCTGGAAATGGCAGGTGGGGAGAGGGAGGGGTGGAGGTGGACTATTCACTTCTGGTCTCCCAGCCTGGACTCTCCACTCCCACAGCCTCCCTGTCTGTGTTACTTGACTGTATTTCAGTCTCTGCTCCCTCTCACCTAGGGTATGTGTGTCTGTAAGAGAGATAGACCTTGGACAGAGTGCTTCATTGATCTGTATCTTAGTTTCTTCGTCTCAAGAAGTCTTCGCAGCTCTAAAAACTTGGACTTTGCCTGCTTGGGTAGGGGAGAGGGTTGAGAGAAGAGGTAAGGAGGGCCATCCATGCAGCAATGAAAAATTGAATTAAGACAGCTGGAAGATGAACCAGATGATACTTCCCTTTATACGGAAGCAAGACACTTGTGTTCATGCATGAATTCTCTGTGGCCACTGAAGGTCACTGTCCCACTGAATCCACTGAGCAGCTGTGCTTCCTAGGCTTGCAGGTTCTGCCCCTCAGCTCCCCTCCTCTGTGTCATGTGTCCCTGTCCAGTCTGGGGAGAAGGCTTGGCCAGAATGGCGTTAGATGCTGTCTTCAGCCTCTGGTGACCAGATGTAGAGTGGAGCATTGTCCAACAAATGCAGGGGACGTGAGTTATGAAAGTAATGCGTGAATGCTCGTTTTTTTATTCATTCATTTATTAGAGAAATGTTTATCACCTTCCAGTGTCCCTGTCCAGTCTGGGGAGAAGGCTTGGCCAGAATGGCGTTAGATGCTGTCTTCAGCCCCTGGTGACCAGATGTAGAGTGGAGCATTGTCCAACAAATGCACGGGACGTGAGTTATGAAAGTAATGCGTGAATGCTCGTTTTTTTATTCATTCATTTATTAGAGAAATGTTTATCACCTTCCGGGTACTGGAGCATATTTCAGGAAACAAACCAGACAAAAGTCCCTACCCTTGTGGAGCTTACCTTCTGGTTGGGGAGAGCAACAATAGCAAAAGTAAATATAAATTAGAAAGTGACTATGGAGAAACAGGTAGGCACGGGGCTTTAGGAGAGTGGGTCGCAATTCAGAGTAGGAAGGCCTCGTGGAGAAGGTCGACACACAGAACATGGGGGCAAAGAAGAAAGCATCAGGCCGGGCATTCTGGGTCTCCAGGAGCAATGGCGCCCTTGTCATTTCAGATACCCAATGCATGCTAAGTGCAGTTGGGGTGTTTCGGGGTCCTCCACACGCAGGCATTTCTGCAGCCTCCCTGCTTGGTGTGGGCCCTTGTGTGGTCGTAGTAGCCATGTTGGTCACATGCCTCTCCCCCTCCTCATGCCTACCTCTGCGAGTCTCTAGGGACGTGGCTCAGGTGGCCCCCAGCAAGCCAGGTTGAATGTCATGGTCATTACAATCAGAGTAGGGCAGGCGCCCTGTCGCGTTCCAGTGGGAGTGCAGTCTTTCTAAACCGGACCTTTCCAGCCCAGCCCTTTCTCCCAGCTTGAAGGCAGCCAGGCATCCCCCAGCTGTTAGCTCCCATGTCCTGTTTGTGACAAATTCTGTGGTGGCTTGAACAGCTTGGTTGTCAGAGGAGGGGAGTAGAGGATGTAGCCTTCAGCTCGGCCGCTGTACCTCGTGTCCTGCCTCAGCACAAACATGGCCCACACGAGAGGGAAACGTGTCCCCTCACAGAAGCACTGGTGCTCTCTTCTTATTACCCCACTACCTGATGTCTCCTGTCATAGAGCGTGATCTGCAAAAGGCATTTTAAGTGTAATAAGTTTTTGAAATAACTGCAGGTCTCTCTTCCCCATCAGAGCCCCTGGCAGGCCTGAGGAGGAACGCAAGCCTGTGATGAAGTGAGGCCAGGTGTCAGCCCCTCTCTAGGGGTCTCTTGCCCAGCAGTTCCCCTCTTCTCTCCCTGTCTCTCCCACCTACCACGCGTATGGAACTGGCAGCACCAATGGTTCCCTGGCCAGCTGTGCTCAAAACCAAAGTGTAATAAAACCATCTCGTCAGAGCTTTGTTTGGACCCCCAGAATCAGCCTCTATAGGAGGCCAGACTCACAGGTTTAAAGAGATCTCCAGGAGACTTTCCAGGTGGCAGGCACTGAGAACTACCCACTGGGCACTCGTGATGTCTGGAAGACCCAGCAGCAAAGGGCAGTGGAATACTTCAAGCTCAGTGATTTCGTGACAAACATCTGTATTCAACTACTCAAGAGACTGACTCGAGAAAACTCTACCACCCACTCCAGTGTCACTGCTTTTACGTGAATGTCATAGTATGAGTCAGTGCCATGTTATTGAAGCTGCCCCAAAGGTTAGTTCCATGTGGTGCTGACCCTGACACTTACTGTGAGCTGTGATGAGGGGATCATGAGTCTTGGTTCCTAGTGGAATGAGTTTTTGAATAAGCCACTGCTGGTGGGTGGGGATTGATATTGCTGATCCTTCACTTCTCTCTGTCCCCTGTTGCCACCTCGGCTCTAGCCCAAATGAGCTCTGTCCCGGGCTCAGGTCTGGTCTCTGCTATGTCTGTCAGTCTCTGCCCCCGTGTCAGGCATCTCTCTTTCTTACTATCCCCTTCAGAGCCCAACCTGTCCATCCAAGGTTGATGTGTGTCTGCAGGAGGGGAGGCAGGCCTGGTTGTCTTTGACTACAGAGGCATTTGCCTGTTTGTCCTTTTGGTTTTTGCAGAATCCTCAATGCTCAAGATGGCCCTTGGACTTGAGCCATCTCAGTCCTCGATGTTGCTGGGCCACTGCTCTGCCAGCCTGCCTTGCTGGCCAGGTGGCCCATCCATCCCTAAGCAGTGACCCTCTCGGTCCACACCCTCCCTGCACTTGAGCTGTGTTTGATTGCCTCCTTTCCACCCCATTGGTAAGGGAGAGCTTCCTACCCAAGGGTAATGGGGATGGTCAAACCCAACACCCAACACTGGACACATAAGATCCACAGCAGTTTATCAGTCACATGTACTCACAGTTTGGGAAAAGAGGACATGGCACAGCATGCAGGGCCACATGGGGGGTGGACTCAGAAGCAGAGCAAACAGGCAGGGGCTGTGGGAGGCAGGCTTTATAGTAACAAGAAGAAGGGGTGACCGTGGTTCCTGCAGAAGGATGTGATTGGCTTGTTTGAACAATTCCTCGGGCTGAAAGGAGGTGACACCAGCTACTCAGGGGTGAGCAGGAGCTTCACCTGGTCCTGCGATAAGGAGGGCTGCTTGGCTGGGGGACCTTGTCCATGGGAGCAGAGTGGGGAGGGTACTTGGTGAGGCCATTAGAGGCCCTTGCAGTTAAAGATGTCTGGGCAGCACATGTTCATTTTAGACCTTGTGCCACAGCTGGTGAATGGAAGACTGGTGAGGGCTTTGTCCTTGATGGTGGCAGGGGAGCTTAGGCCAGGAAGCCAAGTGATTATGGGCTTCTCCCAAACTGTGGCTGCCGGAGTGTGGGATGGTGCAGAGGTGGGTGTGGGAGGTAGAGGAAGAACCAGGGCAGGACTTTGGAGCTAGAAAGGGGGTGGCTAAGTCTGTTTCAACTACTAAGTTGCTGTGTGACTTTGCACATTTTACTTCACCTCCCTAGGCCTCAGTTTCCCCAACTGTAAAATGGGGGTGCAGCATTTGCCTCATGGTGGGTGAAAGGATTAAGTGAGACATGTGTCTTCCTCTTAAGCTGAGAGTTCCATTTTCTCATGGGTGAAATTTAGTGATTTCTGGGGAGATATTTAACCACTGTATTAGGGTTCTCCAGAGAAACAGAACAAATAGGATGTGTGTATATAGACAGAGAGATTTATTTAAGGAGCTGGTTCTTGCAATTATGGAGGCTGGTGAGTCCAAAATCTACTGTGTTGACTGGCTGCCTGGAAACCCAGGAGAGCCGATAGTGCAGGTGAAATCCAAACACAGTCTGCTTCTGAATTCCCTCTTGCCTTGGGAAGATCAGTCTTTTGTTCTCTTAAGGCCTTCAACTGATTGGATAAGGCCCACCCACATTATGGAGGGCAATCTGCTTACTCAAAGTCTACTGATTTTGATGTTAATTTCATCCCAAAACACCCTCCAACTTGACACAAAATTAACCACCAACTCAGGCCAACCTCCGGAATTGAGAATCACCTGACCTGGCGAGCTGACCTACAGTCTAGACTCTGAATGGCAGTGGTTCTGGAAACCTAACCCATGGCTAATTTGGCCTCCCAGACGCTTAATAGAACACCTCCTCTCCATCTGAATTTCCTCATCTCCAGAATGAGAATACACGATACTCTGAGAACCTCTAAAAGAGCAAATCAGCAACTATTGAAACAGCATTAAATGGTTTCTTTCTCATGAGAAGGAATAACTGATGGAGTTTGGATGTGTTGTCCCCTCCAAAACTCATGTGGAAATTTGATCCCCAATGTGGCAGTGCTGGAAACTGATTGAGTCATGGGGGCGGATCCCTCATGAATGGATTAATGCTCTCCCTGGGGGAGGGGGAGTAATGAGTAAGTTCTCGCTCTATTAGTTCCCGCAAGAGCTCGTTGCTTAAAAAGACCCTGGCACCTTCTCTCTCTCTCTCTTGCTTCCTCTCACCATGTGATCTATTTGTACCCGCCAGCTGCCTGCCACTTTCCGCCATGAGTAGAAGCAGCCTGAGGCCTGTGCCAGATGCAGCTGTTCCAGAATCATGAGCCAAATAAACCTCTCTTCTTTATAAATTACCCAGTCTCAGGTAGCAACACAAAACGGACTAATACAATAACCAAAAGCATTTGTCAGTTAACTTGTTGCAGCTGGATTCGGCAGAACACAGGTTCTCAGCAACCACATGGTGTTTTAAGGCTACAAACTCCAGCCAATATGCCTGGGCTTGAATCCTGGCTCTGCCATTTGCTGTGTGATGAAAGGTGTGTTGCTTAACCTCTCTGAGCCTTGCTTTTCTCATTTGTAAAATGGATGACAGAGAGCCCACACCTCATCATCTTGCAGTGTGGATTAAATGAGAAGCTGTGTGTGGAGCACTGGCAAAGTCCTAGTTGCTAGGCCTTGTTGTGGAAGCTGTAAAATTAACATCTCAAAAGCCCTTCTTGGTAATTGGATTCTTTGCTGTTGAGAAGCAGATGTCAACAGAACTCAGTAAACTGGAAGGGGAGTCCCCTTTGTGGGATATTCACCAGTAAGGGAGCAGCTGCCATGATCAGAGGGTGGAGGGGGGCCTGGAGCACCCTGAGGTGTGGGGGAGATGAGCTGCTTCATTGGAAGAGGCTGGGCTTTCGAGGTATCCACCGGTGAAGGCCAGGCCAGAGCAGCCCCTGGAGAAGCTGAGCTTGGGCAGGGGGTGGGAGCTGTGATCGAGTGAGCCTGTGACAGCTGCAGAACTATCAAAAGACAACATCGTCACTTCTTCCAGGCTGACAAGGAAGTAGATCTACGGCTATGACAGAATGCCCTGAGGCTCTCACACACAATTGCAGAACGGCGTTTTAAACAGCCAATACTTAGAAACTAACATTAAAAAAACAGTAAGATTCTGTCCACCAAGCTGGTGTGAAACAAATACTGGAACCTATGTGTGTTGGCTTTCTAGGGCTTCCATAATAAATCTTAAGGGTGGCTTAGAACAACAGAAATGTGTTCTCTCACAGTTCTGGAGGCTGGAAGTCCTAAACCAAGGGGTCAAGAGGGCCATGCTCCCTCCGAAGGCTGTAGGGGAGAATCCTTCCTCGCCTCTTCTGGTGGCTTCTGGCATTCCTTGGCTTGTGGCCACATCACTCCAGTCTGCCTCAGTCTTCACTGGCCTCCCCCTCTCTTCTTCCTTCTCTTCTCTTACGAGGACACTCACCGTTGGTTTTAGGGCCCAGCCTACACCAGCATGATCTCATCTTGAGATCCTGAACCAATTACATTTGCAAAGACCCTATTTCCAAATAAGGTCACATTCTCAGGTTTTGGAAAGACATGAAATTTGGAGGGACTCGAATCAACCTACTGCACTATGCCGTGAGTGGACCTGGGAGGAAGGTTAGCTGGAAAGTGGAAACCAGCTTTACAATATATGGGGGCTAAATCTAAGCCAGGAAGAAACTGCCTTAATTGCTGAAATGTGACAAGTCCTCTGAACTGTCCCCAGCTGGCTGGGCATGACACCCTAAGGGTTCCTTTGCCTTGGCTAGTACTGCCTGGAAGAGAGGAGGTGACGGTGCCTGGGCACGTGGAGGGACCACTGAGGTTAGGGTCACATCACCTGTGTTAGCTCCCTGCATCCTCCCAACAGGTCTTGGAGGTGTGCAGAAACTGAGGCACAGAGAGCTTAAGAAACTTGTTCAAGGTCTTAAAATGACAACTAGTGACTGGCTAGGAGCTGTCTGGCTCCAAAGTCTGTGCTCTCACCCACTATGCTGCCTTGCCGGAATTCCGTCTTTGTGTAGGGAATGTGGTCACATAAATATAGCCAGAACCTGGGATTACTTTGATGGAGGAGAAACACCAGGACATCAAGTGAAGACAGACCAAACTCTACGTTCATCTTTCCTCAAGCACTGGTTTCCTCTCCCTAGGAAAAGAAGAAGGAGTTCCATCTGCAACGCAGTCAAAACGGCGGGCAGCCTGGCTTCTGAGCTCAGCTGCAAAGTGACTAGTTAGAATGGATCACTCTATTCCACAGGGGGCCACGGAGAGGGCCCTGACGTAGAGGGAAGGTGAGGGGGTGCGAGGTGGAGATCTAAATGAACAAGAAAGTGATTTCTGGGCTTGACTCTGGTCCCCGCCCCATGTGGCAGGTGGTCCCAAAGGGCAGCAGTGGAGAAGGACAGGGGCTTGGGGTGAAGGGAGGGTAGACCTGTCTTTGAAAGTGTGTTCACATAGGGCTGACTTGAGACATGACATTTAAGCCAAGACTTGAAAGACGAGGAGGGGTAGGGGTGGGCATTTCAGACAGAAGGAACAGCCAGAAAGCGCCGAGGAGGGAAGGAAGGCCTGGACAATTTGAGGACAGGACAAACAGACACCTGAGTGGCTGGAGCTTTGTGAACCAGTGGGCAGGTGGTGTGTGATGAGGACAGATGAGAGGGCAGGGTCGTGGGAGGAAGCGTGAGTGTACTCACAGTGCAGAGGGGCGTCCTCATCCGCGTCTTAGAAGGAACTCTCTGGGTGCTGAGTGGACAGTGGATGTGGAGTGACCCTGGTCAGGAGACTACCGCAATGGTCCAGGCAGCAGGCATGGGCCTGGGCCAGATGTTGGTTTGTGGGGCAGAGGGATGGGCACATGTGAGGGGTGTGCCAGAGATCAAGAGGACAAAGTGAAGTTATTTTGCTAAGGACATGAATTCTAGAACTCTGTTATTGAGAAGGCCTTGAAGATTTGAGTTTCAGAGCTGGAAGCAGCCAATCCAGGGGGATCACTCATGTCTGCCCAATTTCCCTGAACACCCCTTCCAGGTGAAGAAGGGACTGAGGCCCAGGGAGGGTAGGTGCTCGTGCTGGGCTATCCAAGGGGAAGACGCCAAATTCACCTCCAGGAAAATGGAGCCTCAAAGGCAGAATCTTTACCACCACCATAGTCCTGCTCAGAACTCACCCTGCCCAGAGTGCAGGCCCAGACAGCATTCACCGCATCGCGCCATGGTCTCACTCGGCCTCAGCTTGAACCCTCCCGGTGATGGGGAGCTCACCACTTTGTGGGGAAGCCCACTCCCTTTCCATCCAGCCCAGGCAGGCAGTTCTTCCATATTTGGAATCAAAAACCGCCCTGGTTATGTACTCTGACCACAGCGAGCAGTCTGCGCTCTTCCCAGTATTTAAGATAATACCACTCCTTGTTCTGGGATTTCTTCAGGCCAAACACCCCTCAGGAAGATGGGGAACTTCCATGCTTGTAAGTTGCCAAACCACTGCACTTCCCTGGGTAGAGGAAACTGCTTCATGGAGCAGCCTGGCCCGAGCGACAAAAACGGATCTGTCTAATCTTGACTCCAGCCGGTGAGTCACTGGCTATTTTTTCTTCTACAGCCAGAGCTTCAGATTAATTGAGGGCTCCTGTTTCCTGGTTGATGGAGCAGAAACACAATCCGGCCATCCAGAGGACTGTGCAAAGCGCAAGACCTGCTGGGCCACTGCCCAGGCTCCGAGGGTGGGGCCGGAAGCCACCTCTGGTCTCCCCTGAGTCTCAGGCATGCTGCAGCATTGGCCTGCACCGTCTGGTCGGCTTCTTGTGCTCATCTACTCAGCAGAAGGGAGTTGTGCAACCAGACTTTTGTTTTCCAGCATGCCAGGGGGCAGTTGTGTCGTGCTGAATTAAATGACAGACCTGAACACGGAGGCTGGGTCGAGATGCCCCACTTGAGCCTTGGGTGGGAAGCCGGTTTCTCTGGGCACGCACTTCAGTCACTTTCCAGCTCTGGGATGCTGGACACGTCGGGGCTGGTCCTGCACGGGGTCTCCTTTCTGTCCACTTCAGAACTTCCTGCTGTGGAATGGTCCAATGTAGGTCCTGGGGCGACCTCCACAGAATCCAAAATGTTCCTAAGAAGGCTTCAGCCCCACCTGGCAGGATAACAGGAGGGAGACTGAGCGCTCCACACCCTGCCTGGCTTAGCCAGAGCACCCCCTTGGCTGCCGTTGGCAGAAAGAAGCAGTCCCGGGCCCAGAGAACCAGATTGGAGTCCTGGCCCTGCCACTGAGCAGCTGTGGCCTTGGACAAGCTACACAGCCTCTCAGTGGTTTAGTCTCCTGTGGGAAAGATGAGGGTAACAACAGCCCTTCTCTCCTTGGGTTCCTGAGGATAAAATGAGATGGTGCCGAGCTCTCTATATAGTAGGTGCTCAGTGCTCATCAGTGTTTTGGTTTGCTTTCAAATTTGAAAACCATTGTTAGAAAATCTAAGAATCATCATAGTCTCTCTTGGAGCTGGCCATGGACACCAGCAAAGTCCTGGAGGCATCCTCCTGGTGTCCCTGCCCAGGCCAGGGCCCGCCCATCACCAGCAGTAGCATCTCCAGGGACACCTGGGAGCTTTTCCCTTCTCACCCTTGTCCGGTGGATGCTGCCACCGAGTACGCCACCAAGGGGAGTTTTTAGAGGGGAAGGAGCTCCCCTCCTCAGCTCCTAGCAATCCCCCACCACTACCACCTCCCACTGTCACCCCCACCACTACCACGATGGAACTCATGGAAAGCAGGGACTAGGTCTTTTCCTTCTCTTTTTTTTCTTTTTTATTGTGGTAACATATACATAACATACAATTTACATTTTAACCATTTTAAGTGTACAGTTTTATTAATTACATTTGCAATGTTGTGTAACCATCACCACCATCCATCTGCAGATCTCCATCATCACCCCAGACAGGAGCTGTATCCATTAGGCAACAACTTCCTGTTCCTCTCCCCTCCACCACTGGAGACCTCTCTTCTGCCCCGTCTCTACAAATTTGCCTATAACAGATATTTCATATAAATGGAATCATACAATATTTGCACCTTTGTGTCTTGCTTATTTCACTTAGCATAGTGTTTTCAAGTTGTAGCATGTATCAGAACTAATTCCTTTTTATGGCCAAGTAATACTCCATTGTATGGACATGCCACATTTGGTCTAGCCATTCTTTTATTGATGGACACTGGGTTGTTTCCACTTTTGGGCTGTTGTGAATAATGCTTCTATGAACATTGGTGCACAAGTATCTGTTTGAGTCCTATTTTCTGTTCCTTGCTGTATATACCCAGGGGCGAATTGCTGGGTCGAATGGTGTAAAAGGTTGAATTGTGTCCCCTGCAAAAGACAGGTTGAAGTCCTAACCCCCAGTTAGTCCCTCAGAATGTAATGTTATTGGGAAATGGGGTCTTTGCAGAGTTAATCAAGTTAAAGTGAGGTCCGTTAGGATGGCCCTAATGCAATATTACTACAGTCTTGATAAAAAATGGAAGTTTGGACACAGAGACAGACACACATAGAGAGAAGATCATGTGGACATGTGGGGAGAAGATGGCCATCTACAAGCCAAGGAACGCCCGAGACTCCCAGAGCAAGGGGAGGGTCCTGAGACATATCTTTCCCTCACAGAAGGAACTGACCCGGCTGACACCTCAATTTTGGATTCCAGCCTCCAGAACTGTGAGACAATAAATTTGTCTAAGCCACCCAGTCTGTGGTACTTAGTTATGGCAGAGCTAAGAAACTAATACAGATTTTAATATTTTATTTCTATGTTTAGCTCTTTTTTTTTTTGTGGCTGGCCAGTACAGGGATCAAACCCTGGACCTTGGTGTTTTTGTTTAGGTTTTTGAGGAACTGCCAAACTGTTCCTCAGCAGCTGCACCAGTTTACATTCTCACTAACAACATATGAGGCCTCCAATTTCTCCACATCCTGGTCAAAACTTATTATTATCCTTTTTTTTCACTCCAAAATTATAGCCATCCTAGTAGGTGTGTAGTGGTATCTCATTGTGGCCTTGATTTGCATTTCCTGGTGGGTAATGACACTGAGCATCTTTCCACATGCTTACTGGCCATCTGTATATCTTCTCTTTTCAATTTTAAAATCCCCAGTGCACAGCCTAATGTCTGGTGTGCTCAATAAGTATGCTTTGATTTATGAATGGAGGGAGATCTCCAGTCTTGAGCTCCCCAGCCGCCCTCATTAAGTGTAGACGGTACCTTGGGAATGTTACAGGAGCCCCACCCAGTGCTTCTCAGAGGGCTTAGCATGAACTCCAGAATTCCCCCCACGGCCTCCGTGGTAGGCTCCCACCCTCCCCTCCAGCCTTGTTTCCTATCATTTTCCTCTTGCTTATGATCAGAACGACTGTGACATACATTGTCCAAACCGGGACGCTTTAGAGGCATCAACTTGGACTGTCCCAAGAATACCAGGATGTAAGGTCCACCTGGTTGTTACCCTCAGCCACACGGGCCTCTGTTGTGCCCTTGCACACCCAGCTCTTTTCATGCATAGGGCCTTTGCACATGCTGTTTCCTGTGCCTGGATGCCCTTCCTCTTACTTTTCTCCTGAGTGGCTCTTTCTTGGCCTGCTGGTCTCAGCTTCAATGTCTCCTTCTCAGGAAGTCTCCACTGACCTGTCCATCTAGTTAAGAGCTACCTGTCAGTCTCTCTCACTACCCCATGCCCATTTTCTTCATAGCACGGATCACAACTGAGGATGATCGATTCATTTGCGTGCATGCTTTTTGTCTGCTTACTCTAGACTGGAAGTATTTATTTTTTATTTGAAAAGAAATATAACCAATATGTGGCGTGCTGCCTGACAAAAGCTAGACAATGAATAAATAGCTGTTGAATGAATTATTTATTCATTAAGGTTAGAAAAGCACTGTCGTGCGACTGTACAAATAACAGCTGGGAAATGATAAAACTTGGCCAAAGACCCACTTTCTGTGAAGAGTGAACTCAAGCTGGAAAACATTAAACCGATGAGGAGCATTTGTCTCTCAAATTGCCTTTAACCAGACGATTTGTTGGAATCATTGTAAACATTGCTCATTTCTCTGTAAAAACAATTATGAAATGAGTTTTTATAGCTTCTAGCTTCTTTGCTCTAGCCACTGACTCATCCACCCACCTAGTCACCTACCACCACCCACCATCCACGCACCACCCACCCATCCACCCATCCACCCAACACGTACCCACCTGCCATTCCAACCGACATCCATCCATTCATGCACCATCTACCATGTAACCAGCCACCCACCCATCCACCCATTCACTTACCACCAACCTACCCATGAAGCCACTGTACACCCACCACCCCTCATTTTCCCATCCATCCCTGGTGCTTGGACATGGTCATGTGGTTCGTATAGGGCTCTGAATATTGCCAGTGGGGGAGGTTGTTTGCTTAGGGCAGTTACCACTTGATGTGTCCTGAGATAACAATTATAAGTATTCAAAACAGTGTGGAGAGATATCTAAGATTTCCTTCCAGACATCGCTGATTTGGGGGTGCAGGAAGGCCCAGGCACAGAGGAAAGTCTGGTTATCCCAAAGATCAGCCCATGGGTCTGTCTGTCTGGACCCAGTGACACCACACTGGAAACTCTCCCACCCAAGGAGAGTGTGTTATGTTGTCTTAAAAGACCCTGGAAGCTGCTCTCTTCCCCCACACCCCTGCCTTTGCTTCCCTTCTTGCCACCGGAGGATGAAATATAAAGTGTTTGGAGCTATAGAATGTTGAGAGTTGGCAGGGACTTCAGAGCTGCACTGGCCGACCCCTCATTTACAGAGGAGGAAACCCGAGACCGAGCACCTCAATGTTCACCTGCGCCAGGAGCTACTGTTACCAGCGTCCAGCCTGAGAGCGGGGGCCCTGCCAGGCAGAAGCACAACCTCAGAGGGGACGCAGTTCTGCTGCCTGCAGGGCTCCCTTCCCTTAGACCACGCTCTTTTAGACTGCAGAGAACACGGTGCCTACATGCCATTTAGCTGAGAGTAAATAGGGCTATTATTATTTTTTTGTAATGTCTTCAACACAAGACTGCTGACATCTGTTGAATAAGTCACATCGATGCCATCTGGGGTTTTAACTTTCACTGGCTTATCTTATCCCTGGATAGCCCCTTCTAGAAGAGTCCACGGTCCAGTGGAAGCCAGAGCCCTAGTTCGGGGGAAGAGGTTTCCACAAATTAGCCAGGTGGTATAAGGGCCCTACAGGTCCAAGTAACAGAGAGTAATGTATGCCCTTGGGCTCTGCCTGCAGCCTCTCAGCATGTCACTAACACCTTCTAGGCTGTCCTGTTGAGACTTGTGTCTGCATCAAAGCATCCTGTAGAGAGCTGGGGCTGCTGAGTGTTATTCCTCTTCCTGACAGACTCAGACTGTTTCCCAAATTCAAAAGCACACCTCAAAAGAGAGATTAGTTTATTGACTCCCTGGCAAGTACATTTCCCATCCCTACCCCCTCCATGGCTCCCTTATCCTGCTACGAATTTGGCCTTTCACAGACTTATTTATTCAGTGCATTTAGAAAAACTGCACCTTTGGAGATAAAAAGTGGGATAAAGAAAGGAAATAACAGTGAAAATATAAAAAACCAAAGGCAATGACTGGCATGTGTTAAAAGTCAACAAAATGCCTATTTGAAAGGGTTCTTCTTTTGTTCCCATGTAATGGACCGACTGTAATGGACTCCCCTCTTGGCAGTGCTAATGCTCAGTGGAAAAAGTGTTTTTACAAGTGGGCCCCATGTGCAATGACATTCCAAAAGGCTGCTGCCCGATCTCACTGATCACGCACTGGGTGCCTGGATGTGCAGACTCATGAGGTTCACAGCAGTTGCAGCTGAGTTTTCTCCCTCATACATCTGTTATTGGCTCCTCATTTTCTAGCCTGAGGATGGGAGGTGGTATTACCTGTTGGAGGGTTGGGGAACAGCTCTTAGAAGTATGAATTTTATTTTTTCATTTTAAAAGTCACTCTTTGGCAGACCAGCATTCAGGCAGGTAAAGGGAACAGGAGAGGAGCCCACCGCTTGCTGAGCTTTGGGGACATCTATAAGTCTGTTTGTAGCTAGTTTTCAATATAGGAGTAGCCAGAAGCTAGACCCAAATGCAGTTATGTGAAGACAGCTGATACTGGTCTCCTGGGCAAATGATAACTGATTGAGTGAACTTTGAGTTGTGGCTTTAAAAAAAGGCACTCCACTACATATATATTAAAGTGAGCACTAGATAGTTGAAGGATTAAACATAAAAATCAACTACTTCATGTGCATTGTCTCATGGCCACAAGGTGGCTGCACACCTCCAGCATCACATATATGTTTCAAGTATTGTTCAAAGCTGCTAAAATGACTTCCTAGAGGCCTTCACAATTTTCACTTAAAGTTCATTGGCCAAAATCCAGCTGTAAGGGAGGCTGGGGAATATAAATGTCTTTATCTGGGTACACTGCTACTCCCAAACAAAACTGGAGGGTTTTTTTAGTAAGAAAAAAATGGTAGAAAGGATAATAGGTACACAACTAGTAGGATCTGCTCAGTGTCTCATAGACTAATTGTTGTAAGATGTGGGGGGAAAAGAGAAACAAGAATGACACGTAGGTGCTGGGCCTGAGAGCCTGAGAGGACAGCGACACCATCTATTGAGCTGGGGGAAACATAGGGTTGGGAATCAGCATTTCTCTTTTAGCCATATCTGCCTTGAGGTGCCTGTGAGACTTCCGGGTAGAGAAATCAGGGAGTCATGGAATTTGCATACCTGGAGCTCCAGGACACACAGGATGGAGACAGAGCAGCATAGCAATGAAATTTTAAAACCCTGGACTGGATGAAATCAGCAGGCAGAGAGGAGAAGAAAGTCCAGGAAGAGACCTGGGTCTGGGAGGGAAGAAGAGCAAAGAAAGACGCTGCACTAGAGCATGCGGGTCTCCCAGCCCCAGGAAGGAGGTTTCCAGGGTGAAGAAGTGACCTGACGTGTGACCCGGCCACTAAGACAGCCACTAAGATAAGGACAGGAGACTGACCGGTGGATCTGGCAAAATATGGACCATCTGTGACCCTGACAAGAGCTTCATACCACGTATAGCAGACTGAGTGTGCTGTGTGTGACCATTCCCCTAATGACACACGTCTGAGTTGTGTCTTTTTTCTGTCTTTTTTGCTAATAAAGACAACGCTGCAATGAATATCTTGTGCACATATTTTTGCTAACATGTGAAATTATTTCTTTTGGATAAGGCCCAGAAACTATTGAGTCAAAAGGTATGCATATGTTGAATTGTAGTCCATATTGTCAAATACCCACTAAATGGCTATATAGATTTTTTTTTTTTTTTTTGTCTTTTTCCGTGTCCGGCAACGGATCGCAACCCTCAGTGTCGCCCCCGTACCGGACCGGGACCGGCAACGGGATTGCAACCCTTGGTGTTGCTCCCGCTCCTCGCTCAGCCAGTGAGCGGGAACCGGTCCGTATGTGGGATCCGAACCCTCGACGGGAGCGCCGCCGCGCTCCCAAGCGGTGCACTATCGCAGTGCGCCACCGGGCCGGCCCCGCTATATGGATTTTTACTCCCACCAGCAATGTATGTGAGTTTTTTTAATACAAAGTTAAATCTTTGCTAATCTGGTAGTTAAAAAATTCATTATTTTCATTTGAATTTCCTTTTTCATTGGCTATTTGTATTCATATCTTTTCCCCATTTTTTAATTAGTCTTTCTTTTGTTGATTTATCAGACCTCCTTTATATGTGTATTATAATTTTTTTCCAGTTTATAGTTTATCTTTTGATTTTTAAGTGTGGTATTTTTGGGGGGTTTTGGCCAATTTTAAATTCTATATTTGTTACATAGTTAAATTTCTTGTTTTTTCCTTTCTGCTTTCCTTTCTCATTACCCCAAGATTATAAAAATCACTCCTTTTCTTAGGGGTTATATACTTTCTTTTTGAGATTAACAGGGAATAATCACAATTTGTGGTAATGGGCATGCTGATATTATTGATCTGGCTATCTATCACATCTTGGACACAGTGGTCAGCTTTGTACTCCATGAATATGCATAACCAATTAAAAAAAAGATTAAATCTTTGATCTACGTGGAATTATTTTGGTGTCAGGAATGAGGCTGAAAGCCAGACTGTATTTTCCACATGGTCAGCCAGCTGTTTCAACACCACTTCCTGGGCAATTTATCTTGCACCAATTAATCTAAAATGCCACTTTTATTATTTAATAAATGTCCATCTATTGGTGTAGTGTATTGAATTATGTCCCCCCCAAACTCACTGAAGCTTGAATTTTGTCCCCCAAGTTTAATGCATTAGAAACTTGGCCCCCACTGTGACTGTTAACAGGGAGGGAGATCCTATTATGGTAATTGAAAGGTGGAGCCTTGAAGAGGTGATTGGATTGTAAGACTATGCAGTAGTGAATACATTAAAAATGGTGGTCAGGGGTGTGGTTCTGAGGGCTTTAAAAGAAGAGGAGAGTCTGCCTTTCTCTTTCTGTGTTCTCTCTGCTTCCACCATCTTGCAATGTGAGATCCCTGGATCACTGTCACCACCAGCAGATGTGTTCCTTGGACTTTGGACTTCCCAGCCTCGTGAACTGTAAGCAACAAATTTCATTTTTATTTATGAATCACCCCGTTCCAAGTATTTTGTTATAAGCAACAGAAACAGACTAATATAATTGGTGAATCTATTACTGTATTCTCTCTTGTTTCATGAACCTATGTATGAATTTTGTCTCCTGCTGTGCTAGTACCACACTGTTTTAATTATTATAGCTTTATGTACTTGTTGCCAGGAACAGAAAATCCATCTTAAACTGGCTCGGGTGACAGGGGAGTAGATTGACACACATGAATGAAAAGGCAGGGCAGTGCTAGAAGTCACCAGGACCCTTTCCTTTCCATTGCTCAACTTAGCTGTCAACCTGGCTAGAGATGCTAGGCCTGTCTTTTCTCAGGTTCAGTGCTAGCTGCCTCTCATTGGCATTGATGGGATCCTGAGTCCAGCCAGGGGTGGAGTCAAGTTCATCCAAAGCACTTGGGCTGAGAGAGGGGAGAATGTGGATCCACAAAGGAATTGTGGGTGGGTGGCCAGAACAGAAGGATAAGGCCGAGGAGATGCCGGGGGCAAAGATGACAGACGCTTCCTGTATGTGAGTCGCTTTTAGTACCCTGTATGCCATGTGTCCCCTTGTTTCTCCTCATTTGCAGAAATTCTTGGCTATTCTCATGTGTCAACTCTCTTTTTTTTTTTTTTTTGGCAGCTGGTTGGTTTAGGAATCTGAACCCTTGATCTTGGTGTTATAACAACACAATCTGACTGACTGAGCTGACCAGCCAACCCCTCATGTGTTAACTCTTATGGATGAATTTTAAAATAAGTTTTTCAAGTTTCAGAAAAAAAGTTAAAGGTTTTATTAGATTTCATTGAATTTATAGACTGATCTTGAGCAAAGGACACCCTTATCATATTAAGCACATTGAGTCATCCTATCTGAACACATGGGGCCATTCCCTGTCTCAAGTCTCCAGTCATTTCTCTTAGGAGAGTTAAAAAACCCTCATACAGGACTGGCCAGTTAGCTTAGTTGGTTAAAGCACAGCCTTGTAACACCAAGGACATGGGTTCGGATCCCTAAACTGGCCAACCACACACACACACAAAATTGCACATAAAACCTTCATATAGGTCCTGCATGTCTCTCACATGTACTCCTTGGGCTTAAAAAAAAAGGACACTTTTTTGAGCAGTTTTAGGTTTCCAGAAAAATTGAGCAGAAAGTACAGAGAGTCCTGTGGACTTCCTCACAGCCCCTGCCCTTTCCGGTCCCCATTTCCCCTGTTGTTAACATCTTGCATTGGTGTCATACATTGTTACAATTGAGCCAATGTCAATACATCATTATTAACTGAAGTCAATGGTTTCCATTAGGGTTCACTGTCTGTGCTTCAGGTTCTATGAGTTTTGACACGTGTAATGTCTTATATCTCCCATTACAGTATCTTATAGAAAAGTTTCACTGCCCTAAAAATCCCTTTCCATTAGGGTTCACTGTCTGTGCTTCAGGTTCTATGAGTTTTGACACGTGTAATGTCTTGTATCTCCCATTACAGTATCTTATAGAAAAGTTTCACTGCCCTAAAAATCCTGGGCTCCACCTATTCATCCCTCTCTCCCTCCTCCTCTCTGAGCCACTGGCAACCACTGATCTTTTTACTGTCTTCAAACTCTTGCCTTTTCCAGAATTTCACACAGTAGGAATCATACAGTGTAGCCTTTTCACACCAACTTCTTCCACTCAGCAATGTGCATTAAGGTTCCTTCCTGTCTTTTGTGGTTTGATAGCTCATTTCTTTTAACCACTGAATAACATTCCATTGTCTGGATGTGCCACAGTTTATTTATCCATTCCTCGGGATTTTTGAATATATTTTTAGGTTGATACTATAAATGGAAATATTGTTCAGTAAAGATTTCTAGGTTGCTATGCCAGTTTTCCTATCATCGCTGAGCTCCAAACTCACATCCCCATAGCTTTGTGCTAGTGAGGCTGGGATGCTGGAAATGACATTTTGCTTCTGAAAGCTGATGCACACTGGGTTCCACTCAGATGACACTAGGAGGTAACTGTAAGCTTCAGGAGGTGGCTGGTGCCTGGTGGCACTCCCCGAGCCTCCTTGTGCCCTCAGAGGTGCCAGAGGCACCAGCTCCAGGGGTCAGCCCCCTTCCTCCAAGCTGTGGGCCCCAGCTCTGCAGACCTGTCCTCTGAGCTTCTAGACCTCTCAACCCCTTCTTTTGTTTCCCCAGCCCTTCAGGTGACAGCTGCGTCCTGCAGTCACTTTCTCTGTGCTACCTGGGTGTCCCCGTATTAGTTTCCTGTTGCTGCTATAACAAATTACCACAAATCCAGTGGCTTAAAACAACGCAAATTAATTATCTTACAGTCTGGAGGTTAGAAGTCCAACACCTGTCTCTCAGGACTGAAATCAGGGTGTCGGCAGGGCTGCCCTCCTTCTGGAAGCTATAGGGGGGAATCCATTCCCTTGCCTTTTCCGGTTCACCTGCATTCTTTGGCTCATGGCCCCTTCCTCCTTCCTCAAAGCCAGCACACTGGGCTGGGTCCTTCTCACATTGCCATCTCTCTAGTTCACCCACTCCTGCCTCCCTCCTCACTTGTAAGGACCTTGTGATGACACTGGGCCTACCTGGATGATCCAGGAGCACCTCCTTGCTTTAAGGTCAGCTGATTAGCAACCTTAATTCCATCTGCAGCCTCAACTCCCCCTGACTGTGTAACCTTATGTATTTATAGGCTCTGGGCATTACAGTGTGGGCGTCTGTTGGGGGGAGTCTTCTTTCTTTCTCCCACTGCGGTCCCTTTTCACTTCTCCAATGCCTGTTTAACCAATTCCTTATGTTAACTACTCTCTCTTGTAATAGCTGGCACAGTCTGTTTTCCTAATTGGATCCTGTCTGAGCCTGATACCAAGGTTATTGCTTGTTACATTAAAGCTTTTAAACCGTCTATCTACACACCTACCTATCATCTATCTATTTATTCTTTAACCAGTCATCTTTTTGAGCTGGATTTTCCAGGCATACAACCATATTATGAGGAAATAAATATAAATTTTCCTCCCATTTATTTCTCTTATTGATTCTCTTGTTCTATTTTATAGTCCCACATGTCCAGAATAATGTTCAATACAGAGGAGGTGGGTGCCCTTGTTTTGTTTCTAATATGTGTACGCATGCCTACACATGTGCATGAAGCATATTATCATTTTAAAGAAATTGTAACCTAATTTTATTTTACTAAAAATCATCTTTCAAGTCTTAAAAACAGTTTCAGTTTTCAATCTTAAATACGTTTATTAATTTAAAAACATTTAATATATTCCTATGGTTCAAAATTCGAAAGGTACAAAAGGCTGTAATGAAAAGATGCAATAAAAACCTTCCACCCATGTCACCTGCTCTCCTCCTCCAGAGGCAACTAAAGTTGTCAGTTTCTTGGGTGTCTTTCCAGAGATATTTTATGCAAATACAAGCATAAGGAGCTCTCCCCCTGACTTCTTTGTTTTCTTCTTCCAATTGGAAAAGGCAGTGGAAGTTTATCAAATGTCTTAATGGTTCTTCTTGCCATGGTCCAATTTTTTTTTATGGGTTATATTTATCTTTATGTTATCTACTCACTCATATTTTATTAAGCATTTGTATCAATATTCATAACTGAGATTGGCCTGTGGTTTGGTGTGTGTGTGTGTGTGTGAGAGAGAGAGAGAGAGAGGGAGAGAGAGAGGGAGAGAGAGAGACAGAGGCAGAGACACACACACACACACAGAGAGAGAGAGAGAGAGAAAGAGATTGATTTTTACTGGCTCTGGAGTCAGTGCTTCCACTCAGTAAAACAGAAACCACACTAGGCATGACAAACAGAAGGGATTCAACACAGGGATTTGTAACGCAGGTATTGATGGACCCAAAGAACAAAGAGGTGACATCAAGCTTACCCAGAGTTAATGCTTCAGGAAGTGGCTTTCTCACTTAGGACTGAAGAAATAAAAGGGGAGTCTGGGGTCACAGTGGGCCCTGTGGAGTTAGTGCTTAGACCTCTGAGGAGGGGCACTGGAGGACTGTGGCTTGGGCACCTGCAGAGGAGGGATGAGGCTAGTACAGGGTAGGCTAAGGAAAACTGCAGACCAGCAGACCAACTGCTGCCACCGAAGCTGACCCCCCTCTAGTGCCTCCTATTAGAATCTGAGTGGCAAAGGAGTCCCAGTCCCAGTACCCGGCTGACCACAGGAGGAGAGCTTTGGAACCAAGAGGCAGTAGGTAAACAGCTGGCACATGAAAGAATCAGAATGCTTTCCTTTCTCTATGTCCTTAAATAGTTTAATAACTAGCACAGAAAGCATCTGTTCTTTGAAAGAAAGAATTACCATCAAACCATCTGAGCATGAGGCTTTTGAGAGGGAATAGTTCATGGACAGCTTTTTCAATTTTTACCAAAATTACTGGGTTAGCCTTTCCATGTTTTCTTTGGTCTGTTTTAGTAAGATACACTTTCCTGGAAGACTGTTAGCTGGAACAGAGTTGCCTAAGTATTGTCTTACAATTATTTCCCTTATTTAACCCTAATTTTAGGTATTTGTCCTTATCCCTGCCTTTTAAAGAAATGATCAAGCTAGTTGTGATCTTTCTAGTTTATTTTTCAAAAAGAACTAAAAATCAATTTTTCTCTTTTCCCCCTTATGTTTTCTTTAAATTTTGTATTAATTTTTCTAAGTTATTCCCACCAGAATGCATGATTAGTTTTTGCATTCCATAAAGTGTTTAAGGATATGATTATTATTTTGCCTTCAGCTTTGCCCCTGTCCCATAGGGTTTTGATACATAATATCCTCATTACTGCAATTTCCTAGATAGGCTGCTGTTGTAGTTTGATTTCCTTTTTAAAAGAAGAAAAAATAAGATTTTTTTGTTTTACATTTCTGACAGGTTGAGTATTAATTTTTTTTTGTTTCAACCTTATTATTTTTAGTTTTATTATAGCTTGAGAATGTGGTTTCTATTTCATTTCTTGGAAGTTATTAAGGTTTTCCTTGTGATCTAATATATTGTAAAATTGTGTAAGTCTTCTGTTGTCTTTGGAAAGTATGCTATATTTTCTCTTTCTTTTCAGGACACAGAATTAGATACACATGTATAAGATCAACCTTGTTCATAGACCATCTGCGTCTGTTCTGTTTTCATACTTGATTTTAGAAACTGAAAGCAATGAGTTAAAACATCTTACTATTAATGTGTTTTTGTCATTTTTTTCCAGTTCATGAGAAATATCTTTTTACTGTAGATTATAAATTTCTTCATCATGGAGTGACTCTGTGTGATGGGTTTTCCCTGAATTCAGCTTTCTCCAGTATAAATATTATACCCTTTGCTTTCTTTTTATCTAGTATCATCATCTTACTTATCATCTTGCTTGTAATTTGACTTTCAACTTTTCTGAGTCATTTTGTTTTAAAATATCAGCATATAATTAGATTTTGTTTTTTAAATCCAATGAAAATTACTATCTTTTATTAAGTTTGTCTGATTATAATTAATTACCTTTATCTGAAAACTCTGTGTGTGTGTGTGTGTGTGTGTGTGCATTTTTTTTTTTTTAAAAGAGGACCGGTAAGGGGATCTTAACCCTTGACTTGGTGTTGTCAGCACCACGTTCACCCAGTGAGCCAAAAAAAAAAAAAAATATGGGATCCGAACCCTGGGCCTTGGTGTTATCAGCACCACACTCTCCCGAGTGAGCCACGGGCCGGCCCCTGTGTGTGCATATTTTAAATGCTTTCTTGCTGTTTCTTTGGTTTCTACCTTTTGTTATGCTGACTTTTTTCTCCTTTGAATTAGGAAGGTGTTGTAGACTGAATGCCCCCCACCTTCACTGGGGCTTGGCCCCCACTGTGACTGCTGAGGGTGGGAAATCCTATTATGGTAATTGAGAGGCGTGGCCTTGAAGAGGTGATTGTAGGACCCTGCTGTAGTGAATGGATTAATAATGGTGGTCAGGGGTGTGGTTCTGAGGGCTTTAAAAAGGAGAGTGAAGGAGGAGCTATCTCTCTGCTCTGCTCTCTCTGCTCCACCATTTCCTAATGTGATAATCTGCTGTCACTGAAGTCACCACCAAAGAAAGCCTTCACCAGATGTGTTACCTGGACTTTTGACTTCCCAGCCTCAGAAACTGTAAGCAATGAATTTCCTTTTCTTTATAAAATACCCAATTCGGGCCGGCCCAGTGGCGCACTGCTACAGTGCGCCGTTTGTGAGCGCGGCGCTCCCGCCGAGGGTTCGGATCCCACATACAGACCTGCTGCTCACTGGCTGAGCGAGGTGCGGGTGCAGCACCGAGGGTTGCGATCCTGTTGCCGGTCCCGGTCCGGTACGGGCGCGACACTGAGGGTTGCGATCCATTGCCGGTCACGAAAAAAAACAAAAAGGAAAAAAAATAAAAAATAAAAAATAAAATACCCAATTCCTTGTATTTTGTTATAAGCAACAAAAATGGACTAATACAGAAGGCACATAGTCTTTGTGGCTGTACTAGCAATGACTTTTGCAACTTTGAATAGTATGCTTAAGCCTATTTTTCACAATGTATCAATTTTAGTAACACAACTATTTGTCTTTATTTTCTCATATAAAAGATGAGAAAATTAGTACTCCAGGACTACCTATTTCTCTCTTCCCTAATTTTATTTGCTTGTTCTGGAGTTTTTATCCTACTTTATATCATTGTCCAATTAAAAATAATTAAATAGTCCTCTCAATCTCGGGAATTACAACAATGATATTCTCATAATTTGAATTTCTGCATTATTTGGATATAATTTATATTTAATAGATTCAGTGCTCTGTGCTGATGTTTCATCATATGGCTTCCCCACTTCTGAGTTATTTATTTTATTTTTATTTTATATTTCAAAGAGATTACATCTTCAAGTAGATTTTCTTTAAATTTTATTGAGGTATATTGAAGTACATGAAACTGCACATATATGAAGTGTGCTATTTGATTAGTTTATCTCCACACACATACTCCTGTGAAACAATCACTGCAAAGAAGATAAACATTTCCATCTGGGGAAAAGCAATGCTTGACGTGGAGGACAGACAGCCCAAATATCCAATGTGCAGCTGATTTTGTAAGCGATAGACTGTAGCAAATTTTATAGATGATAGAATGTCTACAAAATTATGATAGAACAAATTGAATAGGAAAAAAATTTTAAATGTGTAATAAAAAACAATTTCCTGAAATTAAGAAAGACATAAATTTGAACATCAAAGGAGTCCTTCATTATTTAGAACAAAAATAATAAAGAACTACAAACTTTGAGTGAAATTATTGAAAGGTAATGTTAAAGGAAATATGGCAGAAATAAAGTTATCTACTAAAAAAAAATGAGTCTAACTTCAAATGTCTTCTTGGAAATTTTATTTTACATTTTTTGGTGGCTGTCTGGTATGGGGAGCTGACCCCTTGACCTTGGTGTTACAAGGATGTGCTCTAACCAACTGAGCTAACTGGCCAGCCCTTCTTGGAAATTTTAAATGAAAAAAGAAAATGGAACAATATCTGCTGAGGGCTTTGTTTGAGCGGCCCTGTATAACCCAATTTTCCATACCCAGCCAAGTTACCATTCACATGACAAGTCAGCAGAAAGATGTTATCATACGGTCAGGAATTCCCGAACTACATCATTCATTTAGTCGTCTCTAAAATACACCTGACTACAGCTCACATTACACTCGGTGGCGAAAGACCAAGGTGTTTTCCCCTGAGACTGGCAATAAGTATGCTACTTTCAGCACTTCTATTCAACATTATTCTGAGGTTACAGACATTGCAATAGGCAAGAAAAAGAAATAAAAGGCATGTACATAAGTGACAAGGTATGATTATCCCTGTTTGTATTTTTTAGAGCTTTATGTAAATGAACCACACGGTAGTTAGCTGGGGATGGGAATGGAGAAAGGGACAGGCTGCAAAAAGAGGCATGCCTAAACTTCCAGAGGTGACGAAAATGTTTCCTGTCTTGATTGCTCAAAAATAATATGGGTGGAATTTCCCTTTCTTGTGTCCCTGAGCACTATTTGAATCATGTATCCTGGAAGGTGGGATGGTGACAGTTACTATTCTCTAACTATATCTTCAGTTGCTTGGGCAATTGCTTGAGTGTTTGGGATGAGGACTGAGGCTGTGGGTGGCCGCATTCTGGAAACTCTGGCCCCGTGGTTCCTCTGAATTTGTTGACACCATGGAAAACTGAGTTGATATCGTCTCTTTTTCTGTGCATGTGGGGTGACCCTTGGGTTTTAGTCTGTCCTTCTGCCCTGGTCACTTCGGTGAGAAGCTGAGTTGCAGTGACGCCTTGCAGCCTGGCCTGGGAGGGTCTTGTTCTGTGTTTTAACAATTTTGTCAAATGGTCGCCACTTGTCAGTAAAGTATGTGTGTCTTCAAATCTGCTCAATGAGGAAAGGGGGCCTCTCCAAGGAGCTGACATTTGAGCAGAAACATGAAAGAAGGAAAGGAATAAGCATTTGAAGATCCAGAGGAGGAGCAGTCCGGGTGGGGACAGACAGGAGAAGCCTGAGCTGGGACAGCGTGGCACCGCTTAGCTGGGCGCCTTTCCTTTAAGCCCTGCTGCTCTGCAGTGGGAAGGCTGTCCTAAGCGAGCCTGTCATGCCTACAGCTCTCTCGAGTCAGGGGATGTTTTGGGGTGGGGTGTCCATTCAGAATGTCCGTCTCTTCCTTAGATATCTAACACCCACTGTGCTACAGGCTGATGTCGTGCATGTGCTCCTGGTGTGTCCTCTCTCACTACCTCTGGCCAATGGTCTTTGAAGTTTATGAGAGGAGGCTGGGCCTTTCCTAATTTTGGACTAAATGGAGTTTCCCTTCTCATGGATCCAGTTATCAATCGTCCCCTTGTCCCTGTGCTCCTGAGTCTACCTGTGTGTGTCCCTGCTGTGCCAGCCCAGGTGTAGAACCCAGTGTTTCTTGTCTTTCCCTCCATACATTCCCAGGTGCCTAAAGGCATTTGGGATTTTGCAAGGTTCACTGAAGGTTTTGCAGGGGACACAGAGCAGGGAGGTCTCTCCCGTCCTCCAATGTAAACAGCTCAGAAGTCCTCCTCAGCTGTTTTGCTCTCTAGGTCCCCTTTGGCCAGTGCCATCACTCAGTGATTTCTCTTCCCCTGTGCGTGGTCAGAGAGGACAGCGGTGTCACTGTCCCTCCTACCTTGCCTGGCCGCTGCCTTCTCCTTCCCAGCTGCAGCTGCAGGCTGTGAGCTCCTTTTTTCCTCCCTGGAAAGCCTTGGGAAACCACCTACTATTACAATTTTAAAAATTGAAGTGAAATTCACATAACATAAAATAAGCCATTTTTAAAATTGTGGTATAATAAAATTAACCGTTGTAAAGTGAACAATTCAGTAGCATTTAGTACATTCACAATGTTGCGCAAACACCACCTCTATCTAGTTCCAATTTTTTTTCATGCTGGCCAGTACAGGGATCGAACCCTGGACCTTGGTGTTATCAGCACCATGCTCTAACCAACTGAGCTAACAAGCCAGCTCTGAAATATTTTTTTTTAAAGACACATAGATGAGAATCTTTATTATAACACTGTTTATAGTAATAGTTCCAAAATATTTTAATCACCCCAAAAGAAAACCCCATACTCATTAAGGATTCATTCCCTATTCCTCTCCCCTCCCCCCCTGGCAACCACCAATCTGTCTGGGCTGGTATAGCAGGAAACACACAGCACATGGGTATAGCTGTACAATGGACTATTATTCAGCCAGAAAAAGGAATGAAGCTCTGATATAAGCTACAACATGGGTGAGTCTTGAAAACGTTACACAATTTCATATAAATGCAATCCAACAATATATGACTTACTGTGTCTGGTTTCTTTCTCTTAGCACAGTGTTTTCTTGGAGGTTCATCCACACTGAAGTGTATCAGAATACATGTAGCATGTATTCCATTGTATGGACAGACCACATTCTGTTTATCCATTCGTCTGTCATTACAAAAGTGAATGCTGAATTTCGTAGCAGTAATATCTATGGAGCTATGCAATGGAAAAAGAGGATTCCTCTACCTCTCAGAGGGTTGTCTGGGATACCACTGCTGATGTGTGTATCGGGAGGGGGCTGGGACTCAGATCCCGTCCAGGCTCAAGGATTCCCAAGTGTAGCACCAGGACTCCCCATTCTCACAACCCTTCACCGTCCTGAGTCCCCACTGCCTCCAACTCATGTTCAGCAAGGGCATGGTGAGCTCCTACCCAAGGCAGGCATCAGCTTCCCCAGACACCTGTTGAAGCCACTAGACCAAAACGCTCCTGTGTTTTCCTGGCCGTTAAATCCTACCTTCTTGCTGTTTATTATGCTGGGTGGGAAACCTATGCAAATGCTTGATTTTGGAAAAACGCCTGGGATGACAAAAAAAATCCCAGACCTCCCCAGAGCTGGAGGCAGCTGATGCTCCTCGCAGGAGTAGGTAGGCTGCCCTGGCAGGTGGCAAGCTGGAGCCAGTCAATCATTTACCCAGCAGGGGTGGGGAAGATGGTGAGCTTTTAAACAGCAAGCCCCGCAGGAGAAAGGTATTAAAGTGTATACTGTGCTGGGCTTTCCCGAGGTGAAGCTGGCAGAGCAAGAGGCAAAGTGAGGAAGAGGCAGGTGATTAGCCTCCCGGGGGCCCAGCTCCGCTGATTTATGGGGTGACCTCCACTGGCCTTTCCCAGGCAGGAAGTGGGTTGTTTTCTAATGGCTTTCTCCTGCCACACACCTGCAAGAGCCAGTGGGTAGTATTTTAAAATAATTTACTAGAATGAAGTTTTTGTGTTTTCCTTTGGATAGTTGCCCAGTTATTGGCTTTAGGCTTTTTGATTCAAAAAATGGCTCACAATATACAGAACCTCAGAATTCAATATTTCTGTCAGTGTCTCTCACTCTGTGTCTCACTGTCTCTGTCTCTCACACCCACCCACCCCTGTGTCTCTTCTTAGGCAAGAAAGGGGTCAGAATACTATAGGAGGAGATGTGGGGCAGCTTTGTTTTTAATCCTCAAAGTCTAGTTAAATCTGTTTAACTCACTTATTACTCCCCCTGGGCCTTTTCTGCTTTCTCCTCTCTCTTCCCATGTTGACTGGTAAGCCGCAGAGCATTTCCAATGCTAATTTCATTTGTTTCATTTCTGCAGAAGAAATGTGCAATTGGCTTGCCTTCGCCCTTGACCTGCCTCAGTTTAGCAAGTCCTCTCCCAAAGACTCCACCTCCTTCCACCCTCCCTCTAGTCTGCAGAACTTGCAAAAGACAGCCAGTGGTGCCTGGACTAAAGCCGTGACTGGGGTATTTGATGCCAGGTGGTCCTCTGGCCACCCTGAGGAGCTACCCATTCTGTTTATAATCGATGGAAAAACTGCCTTTGGAGAAATTGCGATTCGTTCCCTTCAAGGCACTGAGATAGCTCTTACAGTGCACAAATGGCAAGCCACCTTCTAGGTTTATCACTGCATCCTTGGACAAATAGGGGAAGGGACATTCTGAGGACTAATTGTGGACCTGGTTTTTGCTGTCTTCAGGATGGTGTCAGCTTCCCCTCCTGTTCCTCTGCCCCCTGCTCCCCCCAGACACACACGCAAGGCCCTCTTTGGTCTCCAAGAAGCTCTTAGGGTTTATTGTTACTGAACTGTCACTTACATGCAGTAGGAAATTTGAATTTCTGGTTGCATGGAAGTCTTCTCATGGTGAAGGAGCTTTAAGTTCATCTTCAAGTCACTCGAGCAAGTAACTTTTCTTTTCTTTTTTTTTTTTTTTTAAAAAAGATGACCGGTAAGGGGATCTTAACCCTTGACTTGGTGTTGTCAGCACCACGCTCAGCCAGTGAGCGAACCGGCCATCCCTATATGGGATCCGAACCCGGGGCCTTGGTGCCATCAGCACTGCACTCTCCCGAGTGAGCCACGGGCCGGCCCGCAAGTTACTTTTCTAAGCCCCAGTTTTCCCGTCTGTGAAATGAAGGTGGCAATGGTGCCCACTTCTCATGTTGCTGTGGTGCTTGAGGAGGTCATTTAGCAGATCATCCCCTCCTCTTTGATATGGGCCATGCCCTCGGCTTCCAGGGCATCCCTCTTTGGTTCCGCTTGCCCAGATGGGAGCTCCTCATCTGGCTCCGTTTCTGGATCCCTCCTCTTGCCGGCCTCTAAGTGTGAAATGCTCTAGGGCTCAGTCCCCCAGCCTTCTTGGTTCCTCAGCTACACTCACTTCCAGCATGATCCTCTCTAGCTGCTTGGCTTAAATGCCACCTCTGGGCTCAGGCCTCTCCCTGAACTCCAGCTTTCTACATCTGAGTACCCACTCGACATCTCCACTTGAGGCAGCTCAGACCAAACTCATGGAAAACAGACTTGATCCACTTCACCAAAATCTATTCTTTCTGGAATCTTCTTCATTTCAGAAAATGGTACCCACTTCTTCCAGTTGATTCAGTCCCTAATCTTGGCATCATTCTTAAAGCCTCTTTTTCTACACTCCACACCAGCTGTGAGTAAATCCTCTCAGCTCTACCTTCAGATGCATCTCTATCTCTTCTCGTCTCCAGGGCCACCGCCTGGTCCAGACCCACCATCTGTTGCCTGCATTGTCACTGTCCAAGCTGTTCCCTCTACCTGGCAGTGAGGGACAGAGGGACCAAGGCAGGGAGAAGCAAGATGGCATTGTGGCCAAGCATGGGGTTTTTGGGCCAGGATTTTAGGGTGCAAATGCTGACTACATCTTTGGTTTATTACTATCAAGTAATTGACTGTTATTACACAAATATTGAATGTGCTGTGGTTTTCAAAATATTTCCATTTAGGACAACAGTGGCTGACATGGAAATAGGATCCTCTGGGATATTTCAGAGGCCTTTGATTTCAAAAGGCTAAGCCCATGAAAGTAATTAGGGTATGTTGTCTAAGATGGGAAATGGTCAGGTGCTTTGAGTACAAGAGGGGAGCCGGCCCTATTTTAGGAGGACTTCACAGGGACCTATTTGGAAAAAGGTTATATTTTCTCCAGGGTTCCGTAGGGTGGAAGACTCCAGGACCTATTCACAGGGATGGATGCAAGAGCATCAGGAGCCCTGGGCTATGAAGGCATCAGGCCCTGGCAGCCGGTGGGTAACCAGGACAACTGGAAGGTCTGCAGACAGTCCCCCGACCCCTTCCAAGTCTGGAGCTTCCATTAGTGCCGGGGCCCTAAGACGTCCTAAATGCAGGAGGAAGGAACCAGAAAATATGGCTGACTTTAGATCTCTCTGGATCAGAGCCAAATTTGATTTGATTTAGAGAAACAGACAGAAATAGCATTTCTTAATACATGGGGGTCATGTTGAAATTTACACCTGTAATAATGGTTTCCTGGAAGACTTGAGTGTGACTCATGTTTCCTGTTCATTGTGAAATTTGGGGTTGTGTGTTGTACCTAGGAAAGAAGACCATACTTCTGTCAAAACAACTTGGTTAAGACCTCCTAGTCCTGAAGATTTGGGCATAAATAGACATCTACTTGATGGCTGTGTCTGTGATGTGGCAAAAGAGGGACTCAGAGGA
>NW_007727337.1:30703-75071 GCF_000696425.1 Galeopterus variegatus | reverse complement strand
AACCAGAAAATATGGCTGACTTTAGATCTCTCTGGATCAGAGCCAAATTTGATTTGATTTAGAGAAACAGACAGAAATAGCATTTCTTAATACATGGGGGTCATGTTGAAATTTACACCTGTAATAATGGTTTCCTGGAAGACTTGAGTGTGACTCATGTTTCCTGTTCATTGTGAAATTTGGGGTTGTGTGTTGTACCTAGAAAAGAAGACCATACTTCTGTCAAAACAACTTGGTTAAGACCTCCTAGTCCTGAAGATTTGGGCATAAATAGACATCTACTTGATGGCTGTGTCTGTGATGTGGCAAAAGAGGGACTCAGAGGACCTGAGGTACTTATCTTGGAAGTGAGCAAGAGTGAGAAAGCAAGAGGGAGACTGGGGACTGCACCTGGTACCTGAGGGGAGGAATCAAGTTTCTACTCGGGTCAACCGCTGTAGGACAGAGCCACTGTATGCCACTTCCTGTGTGTCACTTCCCATTTCTCATGGGGGTTCAAACTTGGACCTCTGGGTCTGACATCGCTTTTCATCCAGTCCAGCCAAGACCCACTTACTGGAAACTCCATGGAGTGATGGTTCTGGAAAGAGTCAAACATGGCCATCAAACAATTCACTTAATTATTTGGATATAGCGTGGACAGAAATGCCCTTACTTGAGTTAACGTATTTGTTTCCTGCTTACCTGTCCGGTTAGAATCCTGGGTCTTTTCCTCAATTGCTCTGTGACCCTGGGTAAGTAACTTGATCTCTCTGTTCTTCAGTCTTCTCCTGCAGTGGATTGAATTGTGTCCCCCCCAAACTCACTGAAGCTTGAATTATGTCCCCCAAGTTTTATGTATTAGAAATTTAGCCCCCACTGTGACTGTTTAGAGGTGGGAAATCCTATTATGGTAATTGAAAGGTGGAGCCTTAAAGAGGTGATTGGATTGTAGGACCATGTAGTAGTGAATGGATTAAAAATGGTGGTCAGGGGCGTGGATCTGAGGACTTTAAAAGAAGAGGAGAGTCTGTCTTTCTCTCTCTGCTTCCACCATTTTGCATTGTGAGACCCTGGATCACTGTTGCTACCACCAGATGGACTTTGGACTTCCCAGCCTCAGAAACTGTAAGCAATAANAGTAGTGAATGGATTAAAAATGGTGGTCAGGGGCGTGGATCTGAGGACTTTAAAAGAAGAGAGAGTCTGTCTTTCTCTCTCTGCTTCCACCATTCTGCATTGTGAGACCCTGGGTCACTGTTGCTACCACCAGATGGACTTTGGACTTCCCAGCCTCAGAAACTGTAAGCAATAAATTTAACTTTCTTATAAATTACCCAGTTCCAGCTATTTTGTTATAAGCAAAAGAAATGGACTAATATACCTCCTTTATAAAACAAAGTTAAAATAGTATTCATCAATGGATTCTCGTTTATCTCACTGGATAAAATTAGTACGTGAACAGTTTGCTTGGTACATGGAAGTACTCAATCATGTAATCACTATTATTAGTCTTTCACCCGAGTAGGAGAGAGAAATATTTTATCTTACTAGTGATAGAATTCAGAGAAAGAGTTTGAAAAAAGTTATTTTTTTCATCTATAATAGGCCTATTAACTAGAATTACTTCACTAGATACATTCTGGATTGTGCTCATCAAGTAAGGACTGACAGAATATCAAAGATTTTATTTCTGTTCTTTGTTGGTTCAGATTTATCCATTTTTATAATTTAAAGAGTAGATTAAATTGCTTGTTTCCTCACAATGGACGGCCTTTGTGATCTCAATGCCCAGCCTAAATAGGATGGCATCCCCAGCCTTCTGCGCTTCTGCGTGGTCAGATAAAGGCCAAGGTATGTGGTGCCTGCTCCTTCCAGAGGTGTCACCTGTTGCCTGGCGTCTAGAGGACCACCCCAAACAGAAAAGAAATACGTTACTATGCACACAGCTGTTCCTCAAACCCTCCGCTTTTCAATATTGCTAAAAGGTCCATGAGAGATTTCATCGATGGTGTGGTTTTTCACATAGAAATGGTGAAGCCTAAAGGAACAGAAGAGTGCCACTCAATGCACACACGTGCCAGTGAGAGCCTCTGCCTGTGGAGAAGCAGGAGGGAACTGCATTTCTCGTCGTCATCTGGACGGCCTGGTCTGAGGGCCTGGAGGACCACACGAGGTTGGGAGCACAACCTGACCTCAGGCCTGCTGGTTCCAGGGCTCCATCTGGGCTGCGGCCCTCCTGGTCTTCACTTTTCACACCCATTCTCACTCATCTTGACCCTTGTCCTGGAGCCCCCCAGTGCTGGGGCCAGGGTCCCACCAGGCCACACCAGCAAGCCTGGCAAGCTGGCTCCACGTATGGCACTGATCCACTGCGGGTCTCCTCCTTGCATGAAGTGACGGCTGGAGCCCTGGTGACCCAGGAACTCCAAGACCCCTGAGAATGGAGCCACTGTGTAGGCCTCAGGCCCAACCCTTCCACAGAGCAGGGTATTTCCTTTCACATTCAGAACTCGAGGTTTGGGACAGAGGCATGAGCAGGGTGCTGTCAGAGATGGGGCAAGGGTGTGAACCCCCATGAAAATGGGAACAGATCCAAGCTCCCTGGGCTAATGGCGTGTGTGTGTGTGTGTGTGTGTGTGTGTGTGTGTGTGTGAGACCACTTATAGCTCTCCAACCATATGACTTAGGTCACAGCCAGAGGAACCATCTGTCTTCTCAAAGCAGCCAGGCCTCACCCAGCAATCCCAGCACTTCTTTCCAGCTGAAGGAGCAGCCAACAGACACTGGGACCTGCTCCTATTGAGATAGGAAGTGCTCAGTTTCCCTGTGCTTGGGACACACCTCTGGGTTACAAGCCATTCCCCAAGGATTCAGGCTCCTCCCCTAGAGGAAAGTTCCTGTTGCTAGTTAGACCTATTTTGGGCACCAACACAAGGAAATTGAGAACTCAGGGGGCTGGCTTATGCCAATCCAGTGGCTGGGCATGCTTATATAACCCTAGTAGCTGATGACCTTCCACTAGGGGTGCTAAAGAGCACAGAATGTTCTTGAATGTCTGGTGCATGTGATAGGATTTGGCCAATGAACATGCTCCAAAAAGGAGACCAATTGAGCATGTGCAAGACTATGTTACATAACTGGGGGCCACCCCCTTAACTGAATATTCATTAGCAAAACTATAAAAGCCGAATCCCAGCAGAAGGCAGGGCTGTTGTCCACCTTCCTAGAGCCAGCCCCTGTTCTACCTGTGGAGTGTGTATTTCTTTGTTTGTTGCAAACTTACTTTTAGCAAGTGGCTGCTCACTCTCTTGAGCCAGCCTGCACTTTGTGCTAAACTTAAGTATGTATTGCTTACTTTTGTATTAAACTTGGTGTGGGCCCTGCTCAGTCTCTGGAGCTACGCTGCAGTCTCTCTGTGGAACCTGTATCTCTTATCTGTTACATTAAACCTGTTCTCACTTTCTACTGTGACTCTGCTCTTGAATTCTTTCCTGTGGCGGAGTCAAGAACCTGGTAAGAGGACAGGGTGGGTTGAGACCTGCTATCGGGCTCCCCAGACCCTTCCTCCGGCATCACCATGGCAGCTGGAACCAGCAAACCCAGAAAAAAAGCCAGTGAAACCCCGCGGGGGACCTTGGGGACAAGCGCTCCTAACTGTGCTTCTTGCAATGCCTAGAAAGCCACGCCACCAAGCCTGCTTTGCTTTGTTTTTTCTTCTCACTCTTGTTTTGTTACCCAGGGGGACCCATTGCTCACAGGTAGAAAATGACGTTGTCCTTATTTTGCGATTTATGGCAACTATCTTTTTTCTGAGGACACCCCTTCCCTCCCGCCCTGCCTCTGAGTTGAAGCTGGGACACAGTGCCTGCTTTTTGTGGTGGTAACTCAAGCATCTTTTGGATGAATTTTAGTTCCACCGTCCTCTGATTTTCTCATCATGCATTGGTGGTAACCAGGCCCCGGGCATCAGGACTCAGTGGTGCTTGTCATCCGCTCGACCCTGAGCCCCGACAGGCTCTGACTATGATCACCAGCACCTTGGCACACAGAATAACAGTCTGGAAACTGAAACAAAAACTGCCCATTTCATAAGCAACCACGTCCAAAAGGTTTATTCCTGTATCACAAACGAACCCTGCTGACCAAACTCCCGAGTTACTGTTCATAAGCTGCTATTAAGTCACCCACATAAATACGTGTAATAAATACAAAAACAGAAAGCACTTTTTTTGAGTCTTTGGTATATAGAGCTTTATCCTCTTCTTATTTCCCCCTCCTTCCCTGTGTCCTAAGAAGATTTCCCCCGTTCACATTATTTCCTTGGATACAAAAATAGAAGTAAACTGTGTGCCGGACCCCTGCATCAATCAAGTCTCTCAGGGGCCCAGCAGCCCTGAAGTGGCCCTCAGGGAGCAACAGGCCCTGGGGACTCACACATAGTCATTCAGTCTGTACCCGCTGTGCGAGGCTGAGGTCACCGAGGGGGCCCGGTTGTCCTTGTAAGCAGCCGGCGGCTGGTAGGCAGGCGCGGCAGGTGCGGTGGCCGCAGTGGCCGTGGCACCCCTGGGCTGGGCCGGGTAGGGCCTGTAGGGTGCGTCATCCTGGCAGGACAGGCAGAGCAGCGTGCCACCAATGAGCGAGAGGGACGAGGAGATGAAGCCCAGGTACAGGGCCTGGCCGATCTCGAACTTCATGCCGCTGGGCAGCAGTGGGTTGTAGAAGTTTGCCACCACGTCGTTGGTGGTCCAGGACACAGCCACCATGCAGAGGAGGCCGGCCAGGATGAAGAGGGCGCCCCCAAGGATGGCAAAGGTGGTCTTGGCAGGTGTGCCCTTGGCGCACCGTGTGCACTTCATGCCGATGACAGCGCAGGCGCAGGCGATGCCCGAGAGCAGGCAGGAGATGACCATGAGCGCCCGGGCAGCCTGCAGGTCACGTGGCAGTGCCAGCAGGGACCGGTAGATCTGGCACTGGTAGATGCCGGTGCTGTGCCACACGCACTCCATCCAGAGCCCCTTCAGGTAGGACACGGCCGTCAGGATGTTGGTGCCCACGTGCGCCGTCCTGCGCCAGTGCGGCAGGACGGTGGTGATCAGCGTGCCCACCAGGCCCAGGAAGCTGAGCAGGAAGCCCAGGAGCTGCACGGCCATGCTGGCCATGGCCACGCCACCGGCCTAGCCCTGCCGGGCACGACCCTGGTCCCTTGGAGTGGCGCCGCTCCTCAGGCACCTGCAGGAGCCCTAATAAAGCCGAGGGAGGCGAGAGCAGGGAGAGAAAGGAAACAGGTTAAATATTATCTTGATGCATTTATTTCTGTCACCGAAACTGGATTTTTCATAGGCAGTTGGTGTGACAATTAACATACTTAAAAAATAGTTTCTGAGAATTCACTGGGTGGGAGAATAAGCTGCTCTCCCTGGAAGGCCAGAGCTGGGGGGTGACAGCAGGAATCTGGGCAGCCTGCATGTCCCACGGACCCCGGGGAAGGGCGCTGCAGAGCCCCCATCTCTGGTTTCTCCCGGCACTTCCCAGCCTCGCGTGGGGCGTCCTCCCTCACATGCACCCTCAGACACCCCTGCATTTGGATCTCACCTCCTTCTGTTCGCTCAAATCAATAATAGCAGTCGTTGAATCGACAAATGCCGTTCGTGCCCGCATGGACTGCTAAGTGTTAAGGTGTGTGCCGGTTAGGACTTAGGAAATAGCCTCGGTTTGTTTTGTTTGTTTTGGTGGCCGGCCAGTTCAGAGATCCGAACCCATGACCTTGGTGTTATAAGGCTGCGCTCTAAAGGGCTGCCCATCAGGAGGAAGCATTTTCTGAAGGGGCGGCTGACTTCCCCACGCCCTCAGGTAGTGAGAGGCTTAGGCTTAGAGGCAGGTCAGACGCAGCCTTCAGAATTCCAGAGCTCGATGTGACCTAGAGATTGTCCCCAAGGGGCAGGATTGCCAAGGTCACCAGCTCCTTAGGTGCTGCGGCCAGGACCACAGGCCAGCGTCCCCCCACGCCCACACCACTCTGCCCGTTCTTGCGCACCCAGCTTGCCATAGCGAGGACCTTCAGAGGGGCGGTTTTGTTACGAAACAAGGGCTGCTACCTGGCTTTCCGAGATACGAGGATAAATAGGTCATTTCCAAGGTTTAATATAAATTCTAAGATAGCAAAATCCAGAACACTTCTTGGGAGCGAGGACCCAGCACCTAGCTAGTGCCTGGCATGTAGGGGACACTGAGAAAACATTGGAAAAGGGAGGAAGGAGGAAGGCAGGAGAGAGGGAGGGAGGGACAGTGCAAGTCCCCAAGTGGACCCCGCTAGCTCTTCTCTTCCGCCTGGGAGAGGTAATGAGAGAAGACAGAGAGTCAGGAATCCTGGGGAGTCCGGGGCCCTGGCGCTGCCCCCACCTGTTAGGCGACGTGGAGCCTCTTTCTGGGGCTCAGCTTCCTCCTTTTAAAGTGAGGGAGCCGCAATTCATTATGGCCCTCAAGTGTCTTCTTTTTCTGGAGGTGGAAAGGGATCCGTCTCTGCTGTTGACAAGTCACATCAGCATCCTAAACCAGCGAAGCATCCAGGAGGCAAACCCACCTCTCCCGCCCTCCTCAGAGTGGAGGAATGTGCTGGAATTAAGCACACAGAGGTTACTGGCCATCTCCAAGGCCACAGACAGTCTGAGGTCCCACAGCCTTCTGCTCTTTAATCCTGAGGATGCTGTTATGACATCCCTACCAGATGTAAATCACAACGAGGGACTTGGTTAGCGACTTGTAACTGATGCTCTCCCGGGGGCCTATGCCATCACCTTGCTGGATTTAAAGACATGCTGGGCTTCAATGTCTTAGCATTGTAGGAGGTGATCAGTAGATCTGTCCTTGTGAATAAAAAACCTAAAATAAATAAAAACAAAGCAACACGGTGCCTCACAGAACGTGCAGTGGACTGGAGGGGTGTCCAGGCGAGGTTTTCCTGCTGACATTTTACATGTTATATGTCCATGGCCGGATTTTCTTTTCACACATTCCGTGCTGGATTTGCCACCCGCTCCTAGTCGCGATGCCGGCCTTCGTTAGGCCCCGCGTGAAGTCTTTCTTCCCTTCACTCAGCTCTGTCCAGGGGCCGGGGACACTGTCACAGCCCCTGCTGCATCCTTCCTGTGGTCCCTGCCATGGACAAGGTGGGCCCATGAGGGGGTGTTGCTTGCTGGTGCTGGCACCAAGACCAGGGTGGCCGCTCTGATATGCCTGGCCTGGGCTGGGGCCGGCAGACCTCCAGACCTCCCCAGTACCCTGAGCACCCACACAGAGCCATACCGATTTCCTGGGCCTGAGCACTGTAAAGACTGACATATGTGCCCCAGTCTACTCCCGAATGGGGAAGAACCGAATGAGGCAGCGACTGTTCACATCTCTGTTTTCACATGGGGAAACTGGGGATGTGCTGGGGTGAAAGCTGCATGCCTGGCCGGGCTGGTGCTGTCCCCAGTTTCATTCCTCCTCTAAACGCTTCCTTCGTCAATTAAATAGGACCTAAGTGAGTGTGAGGGCTTTGGGGTGGGAACATCAGCAGATTCTGCAGCTTGAATCTTCTCCACAAAGATCTCACAGAACACTGGCCTAGATCTTTCTGCAGTGCTTTAGGTAGCCAGGATGACCAACTGTCCTGCTTTGCTGGGGACTGAAGGTTTGCCCAAGCAAACCAGGGTAGTTGTTTCTTCCTGGGGTTACGACTTCTTCAACTAGCTTCTGATATCCCTCCCGATCCTGCCTCCAGGCAGATGGCCGCACAGGCTGTCACTGGTCCAGGGCATCCAGGGGCTTCTCACAGCTCTGGCTTGTCAAGGTCAGTCATTAAGTATACTGATCCTAAAGAATGTGACATAAAAGTTAAGCCTCCTTGACCCCATTAGGCTAGGCAAGTGGACCAGAAGTTTATTGGCGTCTAAATATTTATGGAGAGCAATGATGGCTAATGTTAGAAACCATTAGTTTGCTATTTTTAAACATGTGCTAAAAGGAATTGCTAATTTTAGAAGTGAGTGTTAATGAGCCCCCAACTCCCAGAGGCCAGCTCCTCACCCCTCTCCCCTTCCTTACAGCAGCTGCTCCTGCCATTAGGTAATAATTCAACTCCCAACAGCCACTTTTCACTTTGGGGCCATTCTACGGAAAAACAACTTTAACTGAGCATGTCTCCCTGGAAACCACATAAAACTCCTCCCTGATGATCTGGAAGGGCCCAGCCCACAGGGCTGTGCAGGAAGGAGCTGGCCTAAGCCCCACCTCCCAGGAGCAGGGGAGTGTGCAGGGCTGACTGGCCATGGGGAAGACCTTCACTGGGATTCAACTGTGGGCTACCCTTTTCCTGCAGACCCATGTGTGCGTGCGGAAACATTTGCTGGAGAGATTTGGGTCCAGAACAAGCATGCTTCCAAGCATGAGTTCCAAAAAGACCTGGACAATCTGGGTGGGTGGAGCTGAATCTAACAAGATGAAGCGTTCCAGGAATAAATGTTGAGTCTTGCATTTGGGTTTAGAAAGCCTCCAAAGCACAATCCTGGCTGGGCAGTATGTGGCTTAGCTGCAGCGTGAGCAGAATTCAGGGCAGGGTTTCCCAATAGATGCTTCTTAGAATGCTGCATTTGCAGGCTGTCTTGTGTTGAGGACATAAACGTCAAGTCTGAGAAAAGTTGGGTGACCAAGGGACTTCTGGTAGCTCGTAATATGCAAACATCCATTGTGACTCTCCCAGAAAAGGTCTTGTGTGGCATTTTCCAAACTTGTTTGACTAGAGACACCTGCTTCCCCACCGCCTTTTCCAAAGAACGACTTGAAGTAAAATCACTGTGGCAAAATCACCTGGATTTAGACTCTCTTGAAAGTTTAATGCAGGTAATGGCGAGATGGGGTCGATAACAGAAGAAAATATAATTTTCGGGAGGGCAAATGATCACCAATAGGAGAGCCAGCAGGATGCTCTGACTCATCTTCAGCAGAGTGTCAGAAAACCCCAGGGCTGAAAAGTCAGGTGAGAACCTGTGAAGGGCCGCTGATAAAGCACCAGAGCCGCTGCCAGCCCCGCAAACTGCTAGATCTGGTTTTATGAGCACCAGCTCTCTGACTGGTGAAGGTGGTTTTCTTGCCCATATAAGCTTTTATGTTGTCTCCTTCCTCTGTTGTCTGTGAGCTACATTTTTTTTTTATTTTAAAGAAAGAATTTTTTTAAAAAGGCAGGTGCCCACGGCATGCAGTGGGCTTCCCATGCGTTGCTCCCCTCCTGGCCTGCCTGCGCCCCCGCCTGCCTGCACTCCAGCTGTGTCAACTTTGGAGATTCCTCTCCAAATTAAGTGTCATTTCAACAGCTATGGCCAGCAGGGGCAACCTGGCCAGGACTAAGGGACCAGTGTGCTGTTTGCCCAGTACCTGCTTCTGCCTCTGGCTGCCCAGTGTCCTGGGCACATGTGTTTCCTTCTTCACTTCATCCCATCTTCTGAAATCCTTTCTCCCGCTCTGTGGGGCATTGGCTCAGGCTTCTTGGAGGGTCACAGATGCAGGGCCGGGGGATGTCCGAGTCCCATGCTCTCCATGCACCTGTCACCTCATTCCTTGCAAAGCCAGCCCCTAGTATGAAAGCTTTCCTATGGACTCACATGGCTTCTTGGCCCCTTCCCACCCACACAGGTGAAAGAACTATCAGCCCCAGGTTGCATGTGGGGAAGTGGGCACGAGCCAGGTGTGTTAGAAGTTTCTTTACCCAGAAATGCCCCGGGCACTACTGTTCAGGTGAAGAGTTGGATGCTTTGGCCAGCTTTGGCCTGCTGTGTCGTGTGAGTGGATTTAGAGCTATCTGGCAATGAGCCACCATACACGCGTCTGCCCCCATATGCTCCTGACACGGTGTCAGGTCTGTTATAGAGACAGCTTGAAACTCGATTTGCTTCATATGACTTGATCGGAGAAGAATGAACAGCCACCTTTAAATGAACATGATTGTTAGCCCTTGAAGGAATACAGAGTTGCTTCAGCTGTGATGTTCAGCTATTTAAGAAAACGTCTGGTTCAAAAACCTGAATGTCACCTCAACCAAACTGGCTCTTTATTATTGTTTAGATATTTTGTAAGCGCTCAAATCTGGGACTAAGAATAAGCTCAAGGGAAAGATGGATTCATCTAATTGCGATACATTAGCAAAATTGCCCAGCATAAAAAAAGAAAATAACTTTTAGGCTATAGCAGAATGAAATAACCTCAACTAGTACTGCCTCAGGACGGGGTGGACACTATGTTTCTTAATAATGTGCAAAGCAGATGGATCTCCTTCCTAGAAGCTCAGGTGTACTTTGGAGGTGCTGTTTTAGCACATCTTCTTACATAAGTATATAAGAATTATGAGAAAGTGGTCAAGTAATACCTTCAAAAAATCATTTCATATTTATTTGGGATGGGCCTTTCTATGACTTTTTTGGCTCTAAAAATGAAGTTTCCTTCATTACTATGCCAAACTTTCTGTAACTTTCCTTGGTTATTTTTCAGACAGGCAGACATCTATTTTTCAAATTTATGAGGACTTTCTATGCCATTCACACAGTCTTTCATGCAGTCTTTCCATGAGAGGCAGGGACAGGATAATTATCTGAGTAGAACTTGTTACTATCATGACAGGTTATGCCTGTTATTGTTATTCAAGAAAACAATGTGAAGTATCTTGCCCCAAATCATATAGAAATGTCAAATTATAGATTAAATTTCCTCCTCTCTTTTGAATGAATAAAGAAAAATCTATTTTTCATTACAAGAACTGGTTTGGGGAAAAGCCTTTGTTAATACAAATGAAAATTATGGTATGCAGCTAAACATTTGGAAAGGCCATTGTCAGCACAGTAAGACTGAACAATCTATTGTTTTATTGAAAACTACAAACTAGTCACCATGACCACGAAAATTCTAAACGCTTTCCCAGGAGACATTATCTGTCTAACTTCAACTAACCAAATTTCATTAGAATTCATTAAAAATGAAATAGATCAACATTTTAAAATGAAATGATTGAATTTCATTTAATAAAACTCATTGGTGCCTTTTCATAGCTGTTTTTCCTGACAAGATAGTTGTGTAAGTTTGCTATGTTCTTGTCTTTCATTTCCAAGGTACAGGTGACTAAAAACCTGACATATAAGAAAAAAATATATATTAGAAATGTAAAAAACACAGGTGGACATAAGGATATTTTCTAAAGCATTAAGTGACTGTCAGGTGACTAGTAAACTGTTCTGTAGAGAAGCTTTGTACAGGGGATGCAGTGCGTTGAACTGTGTCCCCCAAAAGAGAGATGTTACAGTCCTATCCCCCAGTACCTCTGAATGTGATCTTATTGGAAATAGGGTCATTGCAGATGCAATTAGTAAGATGAGGTCACACTGAAGCTGGGGCGGGCGCGGGGGGGCTAAGCCACTAAGCCTGATGTCCTTATAAGAAGATGGCCAGGAAGACAGAGAAAAGCAGGGAGAGTACCACGTGAAAACAGAGTCAGAGATTGGGGTGATTCTTCTACAAGCCATGGAACGCCAAGGGTTGCGGGCAGCCACCAGATGCTGGGACAGAGGATTGGAGTAGATTCTCTCTCAGAGCTGTCAGAAGCAACCAACCCCACGACACCTTGATTTCAGACTTCTGGCCTCTAGAACTGTGACAGAATAAACTTCTATTGTTTTAAGCCACTCGGTTTGTGGAACTTTGTACGGCGGCCCCAGGAAAATAACACAGCAGATGAGCTGAACTGGCAGCACAGGGAGTTATAGGAAAAAAACACTCATGTCTGATAGGAGAAGTGGGTCCCCTTCCAGAAAGGTATTCAGCATGATCTGGTGGCTTCACACTTGTCATTGAAGTAAAACAAAGCAGTGGTTAGCTTCATGTCTCCAAGTGTGGAGGACAAAACCCAAGGAGAGGGCAGAGGCCACGGAGAAGGAAGAATCTGGAAAGCCCTCTGTAGATCTGAAAGTTCAAAAGCCAGCACCATCTATTGTAACTCATACAGCGATCAAATGACTTGGCTTCTCCAGATTTAAGAAGCGTATGAATTCACTTAGCTCACAAAAAGTTTAGGGGCTTGCTTCTCCGGTTTGTATGCAACTGGCTGGTCTGCACCCAGACTGGGAACTGACCTTTTCTTAAATCAGCACATTTCAGTTTCATAGAACCCAAAACTCAAATTTGGGGTGCAGGCCAGGTGACTCAGAAGGCTTCCTACACTTTACCTGAAATCTGGCAGAGCTCAGTGGGATCTCCTTTTACTTAGGACTTACATCAAGACAAGAAAAAGAAAAATAATTATCAAAAACACCATTTCCATGTGGGTAGTCCACCATGGTCACTGCAATTGCCATGGTTGCCACAAAAGCAGCTAGTCTCTATAGTAGCAGTCACAGTCACTGTACAGATGGCATGACAGACTCTCAACTGCATTGACATAGGGAGAAGCACCACAGGAGACCCGCCCAAAAAAGAAGAGGTCCTCTCCTTGTGGAATGTCCACAAAGCGCACTCCAGAATAATAGAAAAAGCATCTGCTTTATGATAATATGGGAGGACTTGATCACACCTGTCTCAGCACTGGACAGATCATCCAGGCAGCAAACCAACAGAGGAACAGTTAATCTATCAGATGGAGAAACAAATCTATGGCTACTAGAGTGGGAGGGGGAGGAAAAAGGGGAATGAGAGAGATTGGATAAGGGGCATAAAGAATAAGTACGATTTGTAATAATGAATATGCTAATAAGAAATGAATTTAAAAAAGAAAAAAAATAAGCAATAGGACATTGTCACAGCTGGGCTGGAAACGTCCATGAGTAGACAACTATTTTGTGACTTTTGTAAGCCTCTGAAAATTATTTACCTGAGCATTGAACTGGGAATGTATTGCAGTGGTTAACAATGGGGTGTCAAGTGAAAACATAAGGCTAAGATTTACTAATGCTAAATAAAATACTATTAAAAATGGTGTTTGAAACTCATTCTCTGTAAATTTAGCCAGGTACTCAAAAGCCATTATTTATTAATGATAAGAGTAAAAACAATTGTAGCTAAATTTACTAAGTGTTTATGATGTGCCAAATACATGCTAAGTGCCCCCACTGGCATTTATTTAATTCTTAAACAAATCTCAATGTGCATTTTGTCATCCTCCTTTACAGATGGGGAGACAGAGGCTTAGAGAGGTTAAGTAACTTGTCCAAGGTTACACCTGGGCTGAATCAAGCTACAGAAATTTATTTTCTCACAGCTCTGGAGGCTGGAAAGTCCAAGATCAAGGTTCTGGCTGATTTGGTTCCTGGTGAGGGCTCACATCATTTTTTTTGTTGTTGTTGTCGGCTGGTGGGTAAGGAGATTTGAACCCTTGACCTTGGTGTTATCAGCACCGTACTCTAACCAAGTGAGCTAACCCAACATGACCTCTTTTTTGTGTGTGCATAGAGAGAGGCTCTCTTCCTCTTATAAGGACCCTAATCCCATCATGAGGGTCCCACCCTCATGACCTGATCTAACCCTAATTACCTCCCAAAGGCCCCATCTTGAAAAACCATCACACAGGGAGGCAGGGCTTCAGCACGAGAATTGGTGGTGGTGGGGGGGAGGGGGACACAAACATTCAGTCCATAGCATTTGGCCTCCGCTGAGCAAGAAAGTTTTCTCCGGCAGATACCTTCAGAGTTAACCTGCAGCATCAGCAATTCCTGGTTCCATAGCAAACTGCCTTCTGACTAGAGCTGTGGCATCGGTTCCACGGGGTCTCCAGGCTGCCAGCCCACCCTGCAGATTTTGGACTTGCTAGCCTCCATAGCTGTGAGCCAATTTGTTATCATAAATCTCTTCCTACATATATACTCACATCCTACAGGTTCTGTCTCATTGGAGAGCTGACTAATACAGGGCCAAGTGCAGAAAAGAGGAGTTTTTCTGGACGTGTTGAGTTTGAGAGGTCTGTCAGCATCCAGGTAGGGATAACTGTGGTTGGATATATAATGCAGAGTTCAGGGAGGGGACCGAACTAGAGAAGTCCTTTTGGGACTCAACAGCATGGAGATGGGATTGAAAGCGGTGAGACTGGATGGAAGCCACTTGGAAGGTGGGCGTAGACAGAGAAGGGCAGGGGCCTGAGGGCTGATTCCGGGAGCCCTGCAACATCACCAGCTGGGGTGAGGAGGAGCCAGCCATGGGGCATAAGGAGTGGCCGAGAGGGAGGAGACACCGCAGGAGGAGTGTGGAGAGTAGGGACAGAGTTCCACGCTGGAGAGAGTGGTCCCCTGCATCACGTCCGGTAATCAGATAAGTAATCTGAGCACTGAGAAATGATCGTTAGATTTAGCAATGGGAAGGAAATCAGAGACCTTGATGAGTGAAATTTCAGTGGACTGATTGGAATGGGTTCAGGAGAGAATAGGGATAGAGGGACAGGAGAGAATGAGCCGGGAGAATTCTTCCAAGGACTTGGACCATCAAGGAGAACCAGGAGGTGAAGCAACAGTTGTGGGACGGGCCCGGGAACCACAGAATTCAGAGTATCTGTCAACTAGGATGGGGAAAAGCTTACATCTTTTATTCCATTGACCTTTCCCTGACAATTAGCATTTCTTTCCATTATGAACAGAGGCAGCCGCCTACAGCCTATGACCAGTGCCGAAGACTTTATCAGCAACAGAAATCACCGACTTCCTGCATCATATTACAGGTGTTGCAGATACCTGGAGAGATCATTCACCACAGTCACTATTTCAGTTATGGTAGTGGCAAGACCCTGCTGGATCTTCTAATGTAATGCGTTCATGGAGAAGCACATATATTACTATGAACAAAATTGCTTTAAAATGTTTTGATAACTGTATTTCAACATAATCGGCTCCCTTTATAACCCTGGGTGTTATTTTATACATTCAGAAGCATTGTGCTGAGAAGAGATACATGGCTTCAGCAGATTGCCAAAAGATTTAAAGCAAAATAAATAATCCCCCAAACAACAATATCAAGAACAAAAACCAAAACCAAACTAGTCAAGAACCTCTGACAGTGGGTGCGTGGTCAAGAGAGGATTTTTGTTTTGTTTTGTTGTAGTTTTGAAGATGAGAGAAACGGGAGCGTGTTCGTCTGCCTTTGGAAAGGATCGAGGGGGAAGGGAGGCACTGATGATGTTGAGGAGATGTCCTCGGGACAGCAGGGGCGCTGGGCACAGAGACCAGCTCAGACTGAAGCTCAGGCAGCTCATTCCAGGGGAGGCTGGTGCAGGGAGCCTGGCGCTACTGGCTGTTCACGGCTGCTCCAGTTTTCTCAGGGAAATAGCGAGCAAGCTGGTGTCTTGAGAGGGAAGACGGGGAGGAGGCGTGGCAGCCTGGGTGGAGAGGAGGGTGCTGCGGTCATGCAGAGCAGGGAGCACGACTGGGCTGGGCTGGGGTGGAGGGGGGGCCGGGGCCGGTCAGTGCCGGGTGCCCGTGTGGGGCGATGGTCACGAGGGCGCCACCAGCCCCTCCTGCTGGACAGCCTACTGCAGCACAGGCAGCCGCACCGTGCGGCCCGAGTGGACATGGGAGACGAGTGTGTCCTCAGTGGACTGAATGTCATGGTGGGCCATGGGATGGCAGCTGGGAGGGAGGGAAATGTGGACATGGAGGGGGCGGCGAAATGGATTATTGTAGGATCAATGGAGGGCAGGTTCCGGGAGGTTGGAGGAAATTTGAGGCCACTTCCCAGGAGAAGTGAGCTGGAAGGACAGGAGATGGTGGCTGGAGAGGGGTATACTTTGTTACCTGGATCAGGGAGGGTAATGGCAAGTGGAAGAGTGAGATATGGGAAGGATGGGACACCAGGGAGGGTGGAAGGAAGGCTGTGGAGGAGCCGAGGAGGAGGGACTGGTGGCAAGGACCACCTGTGGGATGTGGGACCACCACGAATTGCTGAGCATGACTTGCCATCCAGTGTTTCACTGTGTGAGAGGTTACATTTCCCCGATTACCGATTCGATTTCTGCCTGTGGAAGTGAGGGAAAGGGGACGAGGGCTAGAAAGAAACGGCACAGAGTATACAGGGCCATTAAGGACATTTCTTGCTTATGAGAAAATAATGATCTTAATTCTCGGCATAAGTCTTTGTTCTGCCCTTTATGTCTTGCTTGCGGGACTGCCATGTGAGAAACGTTCTGCTCCTAGAATTCAGTCTTCAACTTCTTTTTCCACGAACATCCCTCTTTCCCTGTCACCTGACACCCTGTTCTTCCATGTAAAGCAAGAGGGTAGTGAAGAACGGTAGCTTTCCACATTGAGCATAGGATTTAAGACACGGGGGATGGGGAAATTATACTTAAACTGAGTAGGGAAATGCACATTTTGCATAACTTATAAATGTGACCCCAGATTCCTGGGCAGACAAAATAACCTGCGATTCAGTTTCTTTGCTTTTCTTGTTGTCCTCTTTCACTCACCCTTGCAGGGCACATCTCACCATGGAGCTTGCTGGCATGTGGTGGGGACAGGTGGCTGGCCCTTCCCAGCCTGGGGGCTTCTCTATTCTGGTTTCACCATTCAGCTCCCCCTAGCTCTGTGTATTCCGGCCGAGTTACCTGAGTTCAGTGGCTCTCCACGCTACCAATGTATTGGCATCCCCTGGAGAGCTTTAAAAAGATCCTGATGCCCTGGCCACCCCCAGAGAGTTTGACTCACTGGTTGGGGTGGGGTCAATGAATGGGAATTTTTGAGTCCCCTGCCCCCCAGTTCAGATGTGCAGTCAGGTTTAAGAACCACTGTCTTAATTGATGAGACTTTTAAAGGTCCTATCAGGTGAATATGCTAATTACCATGATTTGATTATTGCACACTGTATATACATACTCAAATATCACATTGTACCTCATAAATATATAGTTATTATGTATCAATTAAGAAAAAATAAACTTAATACAAGTAAAAAACTGGTTACAAGGTAAATGGTCAAGAATAGGAGGATGGTTAAATAAATTAGCAGTCACTGAATGAAGGTGTATTTATAGAGTCATTAAAGATGATGTCATTAAAAAGGTTTCTAATGATATGAGAAATTAATTATATAATAATATGTAACATTAACTGGAAAACAGATGTGAAACTTTTTATACAGGGATCTCGACTATGTTAAAATATTTCTAGAAAGCCCGGAAAGAAATATACAAAATTATTAACAAATGTATATATGTTTGTTACATGTACATTTGTGTTTCTGTATTTTCTACAATTACTTTTATAGTCAGAAAAAGGGTTTAGAATAAAAATACAAATTTTTTTTTTTTGTCTTTTTTTCGTGTCCAGCAACGGATCGCAACCCTCAGTGTCACGCCTGTACCGGACCGGGACCGGTAACGGGATCGCAACCCTCAGTGTCGCACCCGCACCTCGCTCAGCCAGTGAGCGGGAACCGGTCTGTATGTGGGATCCGAACCCTCGGCGGGAGCGCCGCTGTGCTCCCAAGCGATGCACTGTAGCAGTGCACCACCGGGCCGGCCCCAAAATACAAATTTTAAAAAAAGATCCTACCAGGATATTTAAAAAGTTTGAAACAAGAATTTTGAACTCTAACAAAGAGTCATAGTACAAGCGTCTGTTCTGTTGCACCCGCCTGCTGACTGGGGCTCTCCCACGATGGGACAGCCGTGCCTGGCCTGGTCTTCTCACTGTCCTCTGAACATTGTCTGATCTACCCAGAAGCCTTCGGTTCTCACAGTCCTTCTGCCTCAAATCCTCTTTTCCATCTTCAGTCCTTCCTGTGCTCCATCTACAAGCCCGTACTCTTCCCCCATCCTTGACCCTGAACCCACATCCCCCCATAATTCTTCTTGGACAGCCCAGCATCTAGAAAGTGGGGGCTCCCCTAGTCATCTCTCTGCTGTCTGGCTCCCATCTGCCTAGCGCCTCATAGAAGCCTGTTGTTACCACCTTCGTCCCCTTCCTGAGACCCCAGCCCCTCTTGGACACTTGGCCTATTCCGTGTGCTAATCTTGGCCAAGAAGTTACCCCTCATTTGTACTTTCATGAATGACCCTTGAAAACAAAACAACTCCTGGCCCCAGAGAATGACACTCATAGTGGAAAGAATATGACTGGGTCAGTCCTTGGGGGAAGCCAATGATACTTTGATGTATGTATTTTTAAAACGCTTAAGAAGTTTAGACTTAATTGGGTCAGGTATGAGATTTCAGATTGCAGAAGTCCTTGTAAAAGTGAAGGCCTTGCAGATACAGTAGCATGTGGCATTTCTGGCTTAGCCTTCAGACACACACAATGACCGGGTCACGCGAAACCTCTGAAGAGTACTGGGCACCACAGGTTGCCTTTGCCTGCTCTCTGGATGGGCTACATAGTTTGCAGAACCCAGTGCAAAGTGAAAATGCAGGGTCTCTTGTTAGAAAATTATTAAACACTTTAAGATGGTGCCACATGAAGGGCATTAAACCAAGTGCGAGACCTTCTGAGTGGGGCTCCCTGTGACTGCTCAAGCCGCACACCCGTGAACATAGCCCTGACTGTTATGGAGGAATCTGGGGCCTGGACATTGGGGTTTTTCCTCCCTAAACTTATTAGTACACCTAGTTAGGATGTTGAAAGGAGCAGGACACACTCTTGCAGTGTTCTGTAGAATAAGAAATATGGTTCCATATATTTATTTTTTCTTCATTTAAGTGTAGCCCAGATGCCTCTGTGAATATCTGCCAAGGAGGAGCCTTTCCAAAACAAAGCTAATTGCTGGTCTCCTGTGCCCAAGAGCGGCCGCCAGTGCAAACAGACCCAGTATGCTAAATCTCAGTTTTCATTTCGCTGTTGGTACAGGGAAGCAGTGGGCATGCGTGGGCGTGTGTGTGCACACGTGTGCACTGCCAGGTCTAGACGTGAACGGCTGCCTCTGGGTGGCTGCTTCTTCACCTCAGAGACTCTGCTCAAAGCCCTCCCAGCCCTGGCAGGTCCTCCCTGCAGGCCCCCTGGGAGTGAACCGCAGAGGGGAGTGAACATCTCAGCTTCTCTCTCTTTCCTTCGAGAGTCACAGCAGGGAAGGATGCAGCAGGCTCTCAACTCAGGCCCTGGAGCCCTCCCAGCAAATGCCCCGTGGTGGAAAATTCCCCACACTGTGGTGCTGCTGGCCATCCAGTGGAAAGCCCGTGGCTCTGGCAGCCCTGTCCTGCAAACGGTGTGAGTGAGGGATGCACAGATCAGCTGGAAGGAGGAATGTTTGACTTTAAAAGCGCCAAGAATCACTCTTGAACTGGCAATGTTGACCATCTGCACTTAAAAAAGACATCAGTACAAGCCTTGAATACAGACTTTAGACTTCTTATTCTGTGTAATGGAAGATCTTTCCTGATATGAGCCACAAAATTATTACTTAAAAACAAAAATGGACTTGTTCAATCTTATTGATCTTTTTCTAAAAAAAAATAATTGAAAAGCAGAGGAAATATTTATTAGTAACATTTTCATAGCACAAAAAGAAGCACCTATTTCTTCCTTTTTGTAGATTTCTCTGTAGATGCCTTAAGAAGCGTCAATCCCATTATACAGATGGGTAAGTAAAACACAGCTTAAGAGACTTGCAAATCAGATGGAGCCAGATAAGGATGGAGGCTGGCGCTGGCTTCCCGTCTGACTAATCCTGAGCAGACTGCTCGGCCTCCTGTGACTCACTTGGCCATCTGCATCCTAAAAGCGCTTTCCCAGAGCCATCTAGAAGATGCTCAGATAATTTAAATAAAAACCTTAGAGCCCTTAGGGAAGGACACCGGAAAATGCAAGGTGTGTGCTACTGAAGTTTTATGTTCTTTTCCGTTGCCAACTTGGATGAACACAGACACAAGCGCTGAGCCAAGACTGCCACGTCTTTTCACATCAGACCCAGGCCCGGATGCTGTGAGAACGCCATGGTGAGGCTACCCCCTGGTTTCCCAGGACTTCAAAACTAAACCCAGCAATTAAGAGACTTTGGGCCTTGAAAAATGCAGGAATTAAATCTCGTGGTGGGAATGTGCAGCCAGAAGCCAGCATCCTGACAGCTCCAAGGTTTGCGGACCTTCTCAGGGCACTAATCCGTGTTCCCTTTCTACTTTGCCTGGGGCCCTCCCAGCAGGCCAGGGAAACTGTGGCAGCTGTTGGGGACATGGAGCTCAAGGTAGTTGAAGGATTAACTCATATATCAGATTGCATGAAATTTCCCCTCTCCAGTACCATTTTTTACCCTTATTAGGAGAGAGCTGTAACTTTTCACTCCTTCTCCCATGCCAACGTGTGTGCTCTGGGGGGCAGGGGCAGGGGGAGGATAATGCCCCTGAGTGTGCAGACTCTGAACACTCCACCTGGCCCTCTCTGCAGGAACAGCGAGGTCAGCACGACAGTCGGAGGGGCAGTGAGGACGAGCCCCCCAGGCTGATCCCTGGTCTCAACACACTCAACAGAGTCAGCCCCGCTCCCAAACTGAGGCCCTGCAAGCAAAGAAAGAGTTCTGCCCACACTCTCTGGAACAGGATTCTCGTCCTTCCTGGCTCACGAGGAGCCCGGCTGCCCTCATACCCAGCCGCGTAGGGTGCCCCGAGGCTGCCTTTCCTGCAGGAGCCATAACGTGCGCTTCACCTGGAGATTGTTCCAACCCTGGCCACCTGGCCTGGCTTCCAACTTCGCCCACCACACACCTGACCGGCAGGGGCATCACAGCATCTGAGACAAACGACTGTCAACCCCAGCCCCCGCCCCCCCATCCATAGCTTCACCCCAAACTCACATGCACAATTCCTTGAGCCCCATTTGCCTTGTTGGGTCCTCGCCAGCAGGGCTGCTCTGGAACCTGGCTGGGCGCCAATGCCCATGTGCAAGGAGCACTCGGCAGGGATGCTGTCACCCTCCTGTCTTCCCCCTTCCACCCACTGACAGCGTCCAGGCCAGATGATCTGAGAGGAAATTGTCTAGACAATTACATGTGCTTTGAGATTGGCCTGCGTAGGCACACGTGCCCTTTGGTTAGAAGGTTAACTACCCCGTGATGTCAGGCAGCTTGGCAGAGGCAGACTTTCGAGACCAACCAGAAATGCCATTTCTGCACTTGAAAAAAGAATGTCTGATACAGCTGAATACAGACATCTCCTTCCTAAAACGCCCTCCAGTGACTCCGAGGCCAGCAGGATGAAGCCTCAGCTACCCAGCCTGGCATGCAAGGCTGTCCACAGCCCAGCCAGCCATCAGCCCAAGCTCCCTGCTCTGGGTCCATAGGCCGTTCACACTCGTTGTTCCACGACCTTGTTGATGGCCTCCCCAGTGAACCGCCCAGTGCCTATAGATTGCTAAAGCCTGCTCTAGTCCCCTCCTGCACCTGACTGCTGACCACAGTGACTCTGTCTTCCTCTGAGCTGCTCACCTTGCACCTTGTCCCCACACTGCTTTGGACTTTTCTCACATTGAGCAACTCAGTTTCTCAACCCGCAGGCTACCAGGGGCTCTGGATGCATGCGGCAAATTCTGATCCATGTGTAACTTTTGTTTTCATTGCTGCAGCTGCAGCCGTGGGTGGTTCAGATGATGTCTGCAGGTGAAATGTGGAGCTGGGTGGGTTGAGGGGCACAACGTGGAATGAGGGACAACTTGCTACGAGTTGGAGGCAGGAGATGTGGCAAAATGAGAAGCCAGTGCCCAAGGACAAAGGTGGCTTTCTTGAGAGGCCCAAGACATTTGTTTTGAGAGCCCAGAAGGGCAGGGGCTAGTTCTGTTAGAAGTCAGGACAGAACCCACAGATGGCCAGGGGACCTGGGACATTTTGGGAACACCTCTACCCCTTCAGGTGCACTGTGGCGATTCTGGAATTTGGAGGTGTGCTGAGAACCATTTACCTAACTCGACACACATTTCTATTCCTTGCTCATTGATTCCGTTGCAGGTGCTCCAAGGTCAGGGACTCCAGTTTCTGCGGGTCTTCCATAGCACTCAGCATTCTGCAGGGCTTTGGTGGGTGCTTAAAAAAAGATGCAGCAAAGGAACTCTGGTGTGGGCAAAGGACCCTGGGCATGGACCAGAAGCCTGGTCTCCATGTCCCTTGGATGGTGATAGACAGAAAGGGGGAGCATCTTGTGGCAGCGCAGGGAACTTGGAGCAGGAGTTCAGAGTGTCTGTTAAATATTACTGATAGACGATTGATCTACAACTCAGATCTGCATGGCTTTTTTTCGGTCTCTTCTCCAGAAGTAACAGTCATAAACAAAAACATCTTTAGTTCAGAGTTACTCATAAGCACAGATTCTCTTATATTTAGAGGTTTCCCACCAGATATACTATTGCGTTATTTATGCTAGGATGCTTAAATAAAACCACAACATAATTTTACCTGACACCACCACCCTCTACCCCACCTAAAGAATTTACACAGGCTGAAATGAAAATGTCAGAGGAATGAACTGACCTGGAGATAGAATAATTGCTTTTGATAACAATATTTTAAGAATATTGGGATCTGCTAGGGGTAATAGCATATATAGTAAAATGCACCCACATTATTTATAATTTTATGCCGTAAATTTTTTGGAAACAATTTTTTATAATTTTGCCTTTGGGATGATTTGGCTACAAGTCATACATTTAATTTACAACTGGCTTTTATTTCCTGGCACTTGTTGTATTGTATATTCTTGGGAAATCCTGCAGAGAGAGAAAATATAAACTCCACATTGTTTGAAAATATTAAGATATTTTTAGGAATACTCCATTTAACAATGAATGAGGTGGATATAATGTTATGTTTTGTAGACATTTCATTAAACCTTTATTAGTCTTGATTTTCTCTGGAACGGTTCATTCCTGTTCTGGGCTGAAGTTTGAAAGCTCCCAGACCTGTGGCCCTCTGCCCGAGTCTTCTAATGGATAAAACAGCCTTTTCTGGGCCAGGGGGCAAAGTCACAGGAACATTATGTGACTCAATCTAAATAGGAAGACATTGATTTGTTTTCCACCCATCAAAGTTATTGAACTTCAGCATGTGTGAGCATCAGGGTGCTTGGTGGCAGGACAGATACTCCCCTTGCCCTTTCAGAGTGTGGGGGTCACAGGCACACAGAGCCAGCCTGTGCCAGGGAAAATGAGGGGGCTGTGGAGGGTAGTCTTGGAGGCTCCAGCCCCCGTCTCTCAAACCTCTCACCGAGTGGGGGGCGCTCTCTCACCTGGGACTCTCCTCATTGCTCCTCCCACCTACCATCAAGGTCTGCCCTTGGATCTTTCTTTAAGCTCTAAGGTATAAATGACTTATAATGGCTTAACATTTTATCCCTCCTAGGAAGTATTTTAAAGTCTAAATGATAAAGATTTCATAGTGAAAGGGAAAGGGGTCTTGGGCATTTTTCTAATACCCCTAAAATCATTCCAATGAATTAGGGCAACACCTGCCTTGTGGATGTGATGGCAGCTAGTAGATATTTCAGATTAGACGGACAGATGGCCAGACAGTTAGATGGATGGATGGATGGATGGATGACCTTTATTCTGATCTCAACTGGTCTTTGAAGCCTGATTTTTTTTGGGGGGGAGGTTCTTCATAGAGCCAGGCTAGGGTCTGATGCACATCAGGAAGTCAGTAAAACTATGTTGAATGAACACATTAATGAAAAGAAGGTTATGTGTGCAGAGAGGCCTGTGGTTTTGGGTTACTGTTTTGGGCCCTCTTTGATTTGGGCTACGCACATGCAGGCAGCTTGAGTCCCTTAATGGACTCAGCTAACTTGCTGGGATGGAAGTCACGATACTGGCTTAGCTCAATTCATCAACAGTGTGCTCTGTCAAAGCCACCAGACTTCCATGGAAACCTTCGTTCAAGGTCTCATGTTAACTTTGCAGAAATCTGACTTAAATGGATTCCTTTTATTCATCATAACAATTATAACCACGGAACCAAGCACTAATGTAGCACCCATGTTGTGCTAGTTGTAGTTTTAAGCACATGACATATATTACTAATTTAATCCTTAAACATCCTTTGCTTTAGGTACTACTATTAACCCCATTTTATGGGTGGGAAAATAGAGGCTCTGAAGTTAAATAACCTGCCCAAGGTCATAGAGCTGTAAGTGGTAGAAGCCGGGTGTGCACTAAGGCAGGTTAGTCTGTGATCTCACTGTACTATAGCGCATCTCCAAAATGCTGCAGCTTCCCAGCAGGGCGTCAGCTGCTTGCCTCTCTGCAGCACTGCCTGCTGGCATTGTTTCTGACTCAGGGTTGCCTCTTTCACAACTGGGTTCAGAACTCTGGTGGAGGCTGAATCCTGTGCCAGTTTTGCATCTCCCATTTCTTTGGCCAATGGTGACACCACAGGCTGCACGTGAGCACAGCCATCACTTGCTTCCAAACTGCCATTTAACCAGGAACTTCTGGGCCGGGCCTTGGAATGTTCCTGATCCTTTGTCTGGGGTCTCAGGGTTTGTCTGTGTTCAGCAAGGTCTAGAGGTCATTTGAAGTCCAGAGAACAAAGCTCAAGGCAGCTGCCCCTTCTGAGGCCTCCTGGGAGCCACCCAGTGAAGGAAACAGTTTCTTCTCTGTCCAGGGTAACTGGGAGCACAGGTCAGCCTTGGAAAGGGATCCTCCATCTTTGGTTTAAAGGACAGTGAGCTAGGATGGGGTGAGGATGTAGTTGTTTGAGTTGATGGATGCAAAATGCCTGGCTCAGTACTTGGTCCGTCATAGGTAGAGCTTTTGTCACCCTTTCGTGGAGAGGAGTGTCGTGGGTGCCAGGTTGCTAAGGTGCTGGTTTGAAGGCTTGAGACCTTTTGGATTCCTGGCACTGATGATGGTGTTATCTGGGGAGGGGACCATCTTGGTGGAGGTATCCCCTTCCCTGTCTGCTGGTGACTTAAGCAGGATGAGAAGCCAGGACCAGGCCAATTGCAATAAACAAAGAAACAACCAACTCAGAGGCCTCCCTGCCTTGTGATGGGCGAAGGGGGCCAGGACAGGTATGCATGCATTGCAGGGATGGGCAGTCTAACCTCTTCCCTGAGGAGGACTCAGGACTTGCTTGCCAGAGTGGGTGACGGTGGGGGGATCTAGACCATCCAGGCTCAGACACAGTCTGCGTTTAGAATTGTGGGCCCTAGTCTGTTTTGTAAAAAACATACTTTCATTAGGAAAATCCCATGGAACTACCCCAAAGACAAGTGAGGCAGGAAGACAGTGAGAATCTGTTTCTGTTTACTTATGAATGTCCACTCGATTCTAGATTCAAAACCCCATATTCTTAGGTTTAAGATTGTACCTTCTGACATAAGGAATGAATTGCAAATTCAGATTTAGGAGATTGTTACTTTTTCACCAAATATATAGCCCTGAAATTTGGCCAGTATATTAGTTTCCTGGGGTTGCCATAACTGGGAGGCTTCAGACAACAGAAATTTACTCTATCACAGTTCTGGAGGCCAGAAGTCCAAAATCAAGGTGTCAACAGGGCCATGCTCCCTCTGAGACTCTGGGTAGAGTCCTTCCTGGCCTCTCCCAGCTTCTGGAGGTGGCTGGCAGTCCTCGGTGTTCCTTGGCTTGCAGCTGTACCACTCCAGTCTCTGCGTCTGTTGTCACGTGGCCTTCACCCTACATGTGTCTCTTTTCACATGGCATTTCCTCTTATGAGGACACCAGTCCTATTAGACTAGAGCCCATCCTAAAGACCTCATCTTCACTCGATTATATCTGTAAAGACCCTATTTCCAAATAAGGTCACATTCACAGGTACCAGGGGTTAGGGATTTAACATATCTTTTGGGGGAACAGAATTCAACCCCTAACAGCTAGTCATATCTGTGGCTTACCGGTTACTACTATTTCTATAACATGGAATGAGACTGTGATTTTCATTAGGGATGGAAAGATCCCATCCGGCACCAGTGATACCTGAATACAGGTTAATCAGTAGAGCGAAAGATGCTGTACCAGTGATCGCAGCCGTCAAGTTCATTTCCAAATACAAAGCAAAAGCAAGATGCCTTCCCAATCCTATCTTTGTTTTGTTTTCTCCAGCTGTCCCTTTGACGGCCTCTGCATACCAAGCGACAACAGAGTGACAATAAAGGCAAACCAAGTCTCTGTCTAGAGACCACATAGTCTACTGTGGAGAGCCCCTCACTTCTCAACAAATATGAATTATGATATTTGCCCATTTCTTGAAATAATCCTCTACAAATAACTTGAGTTAATAGTGCCTAATAGTCTACCTAGAATGACAGTCAGATAGAATTTTGTTTAGTAAGGAAATTTCCAAAGAGAGAACAGAAAAGTTAGCTGATGGCAAATGTGTTTAATAGAGAGGACCAGTGGGGAAATGAACTAAATAGGTTTCTGTTTCTGCTTTTATTCTCAAAGGCTAGGTACATCTCAAGCAGGTTGTGGCTTCTTTGGCACCATCAAAGCATAAACGCGTTGGCTAGTGCTGGCCTGCTGCTATGAAATGGGAAGTTCGGGGAAATGAACTAAATAGGTTTCTGTTTCTGCTTTTATTCTCAAAGGCTAGGTACATCTCAGGCAGGTTGTGGCTTCTTTGGCACCATCAAAACATAAACGCGTTGGCTAGTGCTGGCCTGCTGCTATGAAATGGGAAGTTTCTGAACTTCAAACAAAACATTTGTGAAATACGACCTCACTGTTCTTTACCTGGTGCCCATAATTTAGCTGACAACAATCTCAGCAACAGACATTTCGACATGGTCTTGTATTTGCTAGTGGTTCTTTTGTACTCTGGACGCTGGAAGACTTAACCTTTTGGATGAGACAGATATCAGGAACCTCCCAGCCAAAGTTCCCGGGGGTGTCTAATGAGAAGTGACATCCAAAAAATCACGATTTAAGGTATAAAGAGATCAAAAGAATTGAAAATGGGGACTCAAACAGCTTCATAGCAGAGTTATTCACAATTGCTAAAAGGTGGAAACAACCCTTGTGTCCATCAATGGATGAAAGGATAGACAAAATGTGGTATTTTCATACAATGGGACATTGTTCACTGACACACATACAACATGGATGGACCTTGAGGATATTATGCTAAGTGAAATCCCAGGAGGACCAGTACTGTATGATTCCACCCACAGGAGGTCCCTAGAGTGTTAGATTCAAAGAGACAGAAAGTAAAATGGAGGTGGCCAGGGGCTGGGAGGAGGGGAATGGGGAGTGAGTGTTTATGGGACAGAGTTTTGGTCTGGGATGACGAGAAAGTTCTGGAGGTGACTGCTGGTGATGGCTGCACAACAACATGAGTGTAAGCTGTACACTTAAAATGATCAAAATGGTGAATTTTATGTTGTGTGTATTTTACCACAATAAAAAAGATACATAAAGAGAACACACTGGTTGGATATGAGCCATTCTGAATTGGCCCGCCCCACCCAGTGTGGTCTTGAGTCCGCTAGTTTACAAGTAAGGACTTTTATTGGAATAAGTGTTCTCAGATGTTAATGAAAACGACACTTTCCTCCTATCTCTACTCTAGCTCGTGCTGAGATCCAAATGGCAAATCCAGATTCTGGCTGACCCAGGAGTGTGGGCAACTCAGGGTTTAAGGCCACAAAACAGAACGTCCTGTGGGACCCCTTCTTCTCTCAAGGGCCCGCTGTGGAAGGCCCCTTGGCTGGGCACGGCAGGCACAGCCCTCACTAAGCAGGCAGCCGCGGAGCCCACGGCAGGACCTGATGGGCAGCGTGGTGTCAGCGGGACAGCGAAGACTGCCGAGTCACCCACCTGCTGTTCTGAACAAAGGCCAAAACTGTCCCGGATGCCACCTAATTGCTGCCCCCTTAATGTGCAGGTTCCCTGACACACCTTATAATTTCATATGTGCTCTTACACAGACTGTTATTTAGTCATGCTGAAGACTCTGCAAGGTGCTGTTATCATTGCCAGACATCTTGTCTAGTCTCCACAGCTGGTTATAGAAAGATCTAGGCCTATGATCCAAGCCCCAGGTTCTTTCCTCCACCTGTTGCCAGCCCAGAGTCAGCAACCACCTTCAAGCCACCAGAAAAAGAGCTGTTATGAGCAAGAGGGCTGGATGTGGAGCTCTGCGTACGGGCCCTGAACACTCGGTCAGGATTCGTCGAATGAACAAGAGTGGGCTCAAGCGCAGGTCTATTTCTCCACTCCCAGTCCCTCTGTGTCCATCACAGCTCAAGGACCAGGATGACTTTGCCAGGTCCTGGCTTGAAACACCTTCAGAATATCTGGGTTTCCATGGATTAGACAGTATAGGAAGAAGGAAGTCAGAGCTGGGGAGACATGCTCAGACACCATCAGGGCCTTTTCCAAAGGGAGAGGAATGCTCTGAACATTCCACCCGATACACACAGACCAGGTTTGCTTGGGCCCTCCTCTCCTGCTCTCCTTTCTGCACCTGCTCCCCCAAACGTACTAACACATGCACACATATGAACACATTCAGACCCGTGCACACATGCGCATGCACGAGTACAAACATATGGGCTCACACGTGCATACACATGGATACACACGTATTTTTTTCTTGAAATGACTTTTAGTAGCAGCAAAGCCAAATCTTTCTAAATTGTCTGTAAGTAAGGTAAAAAGGAGAATGACTTTGAGCCAGAGAAAGGCCTTCCTTTGCACCGTGTTAAATTAGGAGGCTGCATATCCTTCATCACTTTCAGTGCAGAAGTTTGGTCCCTGGCTTCCCTAAGCCCTTACTCCAGCAAACTCATTAGGGTCACCTGTGACTGCAGGGCACAGTTCTGGTCCATGAACAAGGTCCCCAGATACCATGATGACATTCACTCACAGAATCACCTTTCTAAGGTTTGTGCCCTAAAACAAGGCATTACTCACTATCTTCAGCTCTTAATCATCAAGACTCTCCCTTCTCAGCTAGAGGCCTCCTCCATAAAGAGGTTAACCTGAAAACAAGAAGCAACACACAAGGCTTTCAAAGCAGAACAGCGAGGAATGTAACGAGTTTCTGTGAGTCGAAGAAAATAAGAAAGGGAGCCCAATGTCAAACTTAACATGATCATTTTACTTTCCAAGTGCTTTTGGGTCTTTTCATGTTGGCTTCTTGGAAATTTATGTTTGCCGAGAAGACTGTATTTGCTACAAGATCTCGCTGTGCTCATTTAGCCTGGTAATAAAAACCGTCTGCCTGAAACGCTTTTTAGAAAAAGGAGGGTTATAAACAAATAAGCAAATGGTCAGAAAAATCAGGGGAAGGGGTAAGGCTGTTTCAGAAAGGGGGAGCGTGGGTGAGTCTGGAGCGCATGTTGCGGGCCAGTGTGTGTAGGAGGCTGGTGACTTCTGAAGGTCATGTGTAAGGCGACTATGACAACACGCGGCTTTCAATAAATACAGTATGAGCTGAGAGGACAGTGGGCATGAACAGGCACCATTCTCTTCCCGATAACCCACTTTGTGCTTAGGATTTCGCTGCTGGAGCAAAAACGATGTCACAAAGCGTTGACCCATTGGTCTGTGTACTGGTTGAATAGTGTCCCCCCAAAACTCATGTCTACCCAGAACCTCAGAATGAGAGCTTATTTGGAAATAGGGTCTTTGTAGATGTAATTAAGTTAAGACAAAGTCATGCTGGATTAGCATGGATCCTAAATCCATTGGCTGGTGTCCTCATAAGAGAGAATGCACGTGACAGAAGACAGCCGCATGAAGACAGAGGCAGAGACTGGGGTGATGCAGCCACCAGCCAAAGAATGCCAAGGAGTGCTGGCAGCCACCGGAGGCCGGACGAGCCACCATCAGGCTGAGAAACAGCGCTGATGTCTGAGAAGGGTCCTCCCCTCCCTGAAGCTTCGAGGGGGAGTGTGGCCCTGCCGACACCTTGCTGTTGGACTTTTGGCCCCCAAAACTGTGAGAGAATGAAGTTGTCTGTGTGAGGAAGCTCATGTAGTCCTCCTTTTCTGGCGGGGAGCTCTGGGGTGCTGTGTCTCTGTGGGGAGAGATGGGGCAGATCAGATCCAAGAAGAACTCTGTCAAATTCTTGGACTTTAAGTTAGGAGTGGAGGGACAGGCGTGGACAGAACTGATCTTGAAAGAATACTTGAGTCTATTTTTTTGTTTGCCGATTTGTTTTCCTGCCACCTGAGAGGAGATTGAGACTCTCCTGGGCTCAAGGAGGAAGGAGGGTGGCTTTCAAGCGAGGGGACTTTGTCCTGTCCTCCTGGTCTCAGGGCAGCTCCACAGATGGGAGGAGGATGTCAACTGCAGAGTCCAGGCGGAGTTGGGGGTCTGTGGGTAGAGAGGGCTGGGGCTCAAGGAGGAAGGAGGGTGGCTTTCAAGCGAGGGGACTTTGTCCTGTCCTCCTGGTCTAAGGGCAGCTCCACAGATGGGAGGAGGATGTCAACTGCAGAGTCCAGGCGGAGTTGGGGGTCTGTGGGTAGAGAGGGCTCCTTTTCCAGTTGCCCTGGGAGGTAGGGTGTGGAGGGGAAATGGCAGGAAAGACTAGGTTTTGGCTTCTGATAGCCGATATACGTTTTTATGTTCTCAGCAAGACAGTGTGCTCATAAGCCTGGTGGTTGTTAATGATAATTTTCAAAATTCCTTTAACTTCTATCACCATATAAAGATCCAGGTCTGGAGATTTGGTCTTTGAGGTTATTATAATCCAGAAAACTTAGGAGATTGCATACAAGTTCCTGCCACAAGGAATGGGGGAAGCTCAGTTCTTCCAGTCCTGGTGCATGAGGAGGAGAAGGCAGGGTGGGGAAGGGGAACTCATGGCCACACATGTTTGCCTCAGTCTCCCCCTATCTAACACCTTGGAAGTAGAACCAGGAAAATGGGCTTTTCTTCTGCTCCCTGTTTGGAATCTTTGGAGAGGCTGCCCCATCTCAACATGGGAGTGTGGGTGGGCATTGGGGAGCACAGTGTGGTTGCTGGAAGGTGAGATGGAAGAGTGCGAATTAGGGCTCCACCTGTCTTCATCTCTATGGCATGGAGGGGACCCAAGGACTCTCATATGTCCCCAAAGCATGTACAGCATGTAGCCAAGAGTCTGGCTAGAAGCCAATGGTTCAAGGAGCCCACCTTGGCTAGAGATGAAGTGGGCATCTGACTAGGCCTTGGGGGAATTGCAAGGTGGGCTTGGTCACACCTGAGAGCCCCCAAGATCAGGCCTGCAGCCCCATGTCTTCTGCAGGGACACCAGCTGGATGCCCAAAAGGCAGACCCAGATCCCCCATCCCGGGTAGGTGCCTCCCACACACTCACAAGGACCAGCACAGCTGCCTGAAGAAGGGGCCAGTGCAGGGACTGGCACAGACCAGGAGACCTGTCCCATCCCCAGGGGGACCAGGAGCTTTCCCATGCACCGGTTGCCGTCTTACATATGATGGTGGGAAGAGAGAAACAGCGCTGACGAGAACTGAATCTATGAATAAATATTTACTTAATGGAGTTCATTTCAATCAAAGGGGATTGTTTCAACCAGAGGGGCGAAGAGAAGATTCATGACAAATTAAAGTCCCCTCTGCTACTCATGGGAGAGGCTCTCATGAGGATGAGAACTAAAGAAGCTACGTGGCCCCCACACACCTGAATGTTTTGAGGGAATCCGAGCTCTTGCCACCTTGGAAGGGAAGGAGGATTGTTAGGGACCAAATTGTGTCACCCCCCAAATTCATATGGTGGAGCCCTGACCCCCAGTCCCTCAGCATGTGACTGTATTTAAAGATAGGGTCTTTAAAGAGTTGATTCGGTTAAAATGAGGTTATATGGGTGTCACTAATCCAATCTGCCTGGTGTCCCAACAGCAGAGACACAGAAGGAGTTCGGCCCTGTGGAGAGAGAGGTGACACTTCAGTTATGTGCCATGAGCCGAAGAACGCCCAGGACTGCTGGTCATGGCCAGGAGCTGGGACAGCAACGGGGGTCTTCCACAAGCCGTCAGAGAGAGCACCGCCATGCTGACACCTGGCTTTTGGCCTCCAGAACTGTGAGGGGGCACATCTCAGCTGTCTAAGCCACCACATCTGTGGTACTTTGTTGCAGCGGCCCTAGGAAGCAAATACACCGTGTTGTAGAGACCCAGGTTTCCAAAGGACTGTGCTCTGTCTACAATGGCTTAGATGCATCTCTCCTGGGGGTAAATTCCTCCAAATTTGGAACCAGGAAGGGGATTTAGGACACAAGAGGTTCACAGGGCATCTCCAGGGAGCATCGCTTGCTCTCCCCTCCTGGTGTAGATCAGCTGGCACGGACCCCTGAGAGCACATGCGTGCGTCACTCAGGACCCCTCCTGCAGGGAGCTGAGGACGGCAGGAGGAGGGACGGCGGGGGCACAAGTTTTCTTTGCTTTCTGACAGGAAGCGGCTCACAGTCTGTTTTCTTTTCTGTTCCCTTCCTTTCAAATTGATCTTTCATATCTCCAATAACTCTTATCTTTCAGCAAACTCATGCCGGCCCTGTACAAGCTGTGAAAATACCAAACTTCAAAGGTTTTGCACAAATCATCTTAAAGGCCTGACCTAAGCCCAGGAAAGCCGGAACGAAGCCCAGAAATCACTCCTTATTTCATCACCGTTTAACTGCGACATTGTTCCCCTGCACAGGTCACATCTGTCACCCCAACTGCGCCCACCCAGATCCCAGCTGCCTTGAGACACCTGCCTGAGCCACCCTCAAAGGGGTGAGTTACAAGCCAGGCTCCCGATCTGCCTGCGGCTTTGATGCTGTTCCCGGGGAGCAGGGGGTGGGGTGGGGTGCGGGGGCTGCCTCGCGAGGGCTGTGGTTTAATTTCCTTTGCTGCTTTCAGGGTAGAATGGAAGGAAGTGGTGGAAGCGGGCTCCCGATCTGCCTGCGGCTTTGATGCTGTTCCCGGGGAGCAGGGGGTGGGGTGGGGTGCCGGGGCTGCCTCGCGAGGGCTGTGGTTTAATTTCCTTTGCTGCTTTCAGGGTAGAATGGAAGGAAGTGGTGGAAGCGATGGTTCTCCGTGGTGGCAACTCTTCAGTCTCAGCCACCTGGAGGCCGCATCTCAGTGGTGACAGTGCAGAGTGACACTGTTGATGGGGAAGGAATGCTTCTGTGAGTGGGAGAATTGTGAGTGGAGAGAGATAAAGAGAGTAAAATAATAATAACAATAATAAAAGCAATAGTGCCTTTTCTCTGGTCCTGGAAGATGGCAGAATTCTGTTTTCCATCTCTTGTCTGGATTTAGCTATTAAAGACCGGTGGAATAAACGATGGGGAAAATTCTTGTATGGCGGCAGGTTGGTTGAGTCAAGTAAGAGATTTCCAGTCTCAGTGAACAGGCTGTGAGCATACGCCTCTATAAATGGAGAACTGTTCTGAGTGATGGAGATGGGAAAATGGGGGAGACTGACAGCCACGCTTTCCTCCCGCCACCCAGGAAAGGACACGCACACAGGAACTGGCTGTGGCATGAAGCAGCCTGCAGAGAGGGGGTACAGCCTTTGCCAGATCCTTCAGCTCCAATAACGACATGATGAAATGAGTCAGTTCTGGAGCGGGGCCGGCTCGCTGTGCTCTGTGCGGCATCAGCCCTGCACAAAGGTGGCCACTGGGGGCCCTCACAGGAACTGAAACGCAACCTGGGCTCTGCTGGCCAAGCCTGGGTACCTGCCCGCAGGGTTGCCGAGTCCTGTCCTTTTATTCTAGGTGTCAGCCAACCAGACAGAGGTGTCTTTTTGCAACCCACACACCTGGATGAGGCACCCCCTCCCCCAATTTGGCCAGTCTCAGGGCATATGAGTGACCCTGATACGACAGCAGGACAGCTTTCTGTGGTTACTCTTAGGACATGTCACTGAGGGAGGGAGAGAGGACATCAGTGATGGTAAGCCCTGCAAAGAAAGCAATGTAGCACACATCAGTTTGGGGGACCAATGAACCCTGCGGCTCATGGGAAACCAGCCTTTAGAGTTTTCATGTGAACGGGGCCATTCCGCCTCCAGCCTTCTCCAGTTTTGAATTTGTAGGGGAAGTTCAGGCAAAATCTAGTGAAGAAAATGGGGACACTGTGTTTTCACCTTGAAAAGACCCAACACCTAAGTGGAAAACAAGGCCCCCTCTTAATCATTTGGTACATTTAATAACCAGAAAAATCCTTTGACTTCCAGAAGAGGCTTAGAAACCTTGACTGAGGGCCGGCCCGGTGGCGCACTCCCGCCGAGGGTTCGGATCCCATATGGAGACCGGTCCGCTCACTGGTTGAGCGCGGTACGGGCGCAACACCCACGGTTGCGATCCCGTTACCGGTCACGAAAAAAGACAAAAAGTAAAAAAAAAAAAAAAAAGAAAAGAAACCTTGACTGAGTACAGTATGTGGCTCCTGTGAAATCTGTTTAGGGAATTTGTGGATGAGGGAATGAGACGTGCAGGGAGTATGGGGTGGGGAGGGGCTGCCTCCTCCCAGGACTTGGCCCCCGTCTTCAGTGGACGCTGTTGAAGGGAGACATGGGACCTGCCAGGCTTCCTGGGTCTCCAGACCAGCCTCAGGGACTCTTTGCCACTGCCCTGCCGTTGTCTACTCCCTGGAGACCTGTCCACAGCCTTCTTCTCTTCCTCAAGCCCCCCTGTACTATAAGCTTCCTGCGGCTACTGTAACAAATAACCGGTCATGTTGGATTAGGGTCTATCCTGCTCCAGATGACCTCATTTTAACTCTACTAATTACATCTGTGACAGCCTATTTCCAAATAAGGTCACATTCTGAGGTTCTAGGAAGGGCATGAATATGGGGGGGACACTCTTCAACCCAGTAAACCCCTACTCTCCACTGACATTGAAATTTTCTGCAGAACCTCGCAAGCTTGTCGCCCATCGTAGCTCTGACTATGCCTATCCTGGTAGCTTCCTCTTCTATTCCAGAAGTCCTTCTCTTATTATTGTGCTCCTATTAAGAAATCCAGGAATTGTTGGAAAAGGAGGAATTGGTAAAGGGACATGAAAATCAACTACATTGTATATTGGTAAATTAAAATAATAATAAAAAAAGAAATCCATTAGCCATTTACTTATTCAATCAAGTCTACAACACTGTACCTAAATTTTCAATACCCTCCCTACCGGCTAACATACATCATTGTACTATCCCACGTGGCTCCCACCCACCCTATCTCCAGCCTCTGTGCTTCTCTGCCCTTCTGGTCACCACGCCCTGGCCAGTCTCTCTCCTCCTCCCTTTCAGTTGGGCCCATCCCTGCCTGCACAGTGCAGCTTTTGTGCATTGCCTCCCTGTGCCAGCATGCAGCAGGCCTCAGTTCATGCTTGTTCCCTTGAATAAGATTCCCCAAGATCTTTCCCAAGCACTCTGGGCTGCACTGATATCGTTCACTGACATGTACATTCCAGGACCTCAACCTAGACCTACTGAACCTGAATTTGGGAGGTGGGGCTGGGAATCTGTGCCTTTATGTGAGCCCTCCCCCAATGTGTGTGACTCTTATGCATTGTAAAGCTGAGAATCACTGATCTAAATATGTGGATGATAAATATTGATTCTAGATGTGCTGGCAGAGCTGACGACAAAACTGGAGACTTCTAGCTCATACAGCCAGCTGGGCAAAGCCAACAGCAATTTATTTCTTCCCAGGTGATTAATTGGTTCAGAGCTGCTGTCATCTCCTGACACAGAGTGATGTTCTCATAGAATTAGGGGGCTGGTGGGAAAGTCTGGGGGTCTCAGGAGCAACTCCATGGGCAGGGCTGAGCCCAACAGCCAGCCCCAGCTGCAAACACAGTCTACCCGTCTTCCCATGCTGGTTCCCCCAAGGCAGAGAGTTAGAGCATGTTGTTCATTTATAATGTTTGCTTTGCTTTTGGAAACACCTTAGGGCAACTCAGGATAGGTTTTCACAGTGGTGTTTGACTTGGCTTAGCTGCAAAGTTCCCCCTTTTTAGTCTGTTTATTGCAAGTTAGCACATGGTCCCATATCCAGGAGCCTAAGACCAGATCCAGCAGAAATTAGGGGGTGGGAAAATGTTAACATCAGGAGGGCTGAATTGGGCTCCCCATGCCCACCCTCTCATCCTAGAGCTAACCTGAGGTCAGACTGGGCATGAGGCAACCCTGGACTTTGCAGCCTTGGACCTGTTATTGCAGCCCATTGATGCCTTGGGACTGTGACACATCCAGCCATGGCCCGAGTGACAACAGGGTCTGAAGGAGGATTTCCCAGGAAGGAGATACGTTCCATTCTTTTAGCTCCTATCTTGCCTATATATTTTCTTTTCTTTTTAAGAGGCCAATCAACTTACAATTGTAAATTGCTGCTCCTTCTTCTGTTTACTCTGAGGTTTCAAATAGATGCCACAGGACTTTTTTTTCTTTTTAAAAGATGACCAGAAAGGGGATCTTAACCCTTGACTTGGTGTTGTCAGCACCATGCTCTCCCAAGCTAGCTAACTAGCCATCCCTATGTGGGATCGGAACCCATGGCCTTGGTGTCATCAGCACCACACTCTCCCAAGTGAGCCACGGGCCGGCCTTGACAAAATGTTTTAATAATAATCACCATCACTGTGCCAGCTACTCCATTTACATCATTTCTTTTAATCTGAGCAAAACTCTAGAGTGGGTGTTATTAGATCACATTTAAAGATGAGAAAACTAGCTCAGAGAGGTTCAGTGAGTGACCCAGGGTGACCCAGTGAATAAATGGGGAGCAGGGATTGCGAGTCAGAGGCATGTCTTCCCAGTGATGCAGCCGCTCTGTGCTTGGCTGGTGACCTGCCACATTCTGAATCCTTCAACGTCACCCCCAACTTTCTTTCTTTGCCTTGAAGAAGGCAAGAACAATGGCTCACCCGAGAACTGAACTATTTCAACTAAGTCAAGCATCTGTTTGCATTAGGTGTATCTGCCCTGTTTATATCAGCAACATGAAAAGCAAAAAAAGTTAACTGTTTATAGTGACACATCGGCAGGGCATTAAAATACACTATTAATGGGAGTTTCTGTCCATATCACATTTCTTTTTTCACAAAAACGAAGGCACAATCAGGATATAGAAACAGTGTGACAGAAACAGGTTAAAACCTGATCAAGACTTTTGGGATATGGTCACCATCGTCTGACTCAGAGAAGATCACACTCAAAGGTGGATTTTGGGTGAACTCTGCCCTGAGCTCAGTGGGACATTTGGGGCTGAGACTATGAAACTAAACAGGAATTTATGGGCTTTAGGAGATGGGCCCAAGAACTCCCAAATTTCCTGCTTGAAGATCCCTTCTGTGTCTTCTGCTTTGTTGACACGGATGCAGCCCCACTGCCCCGTACCCACAGGGTCACCACTGAGATTGGTGGTCACTGTCAGGTTCTGGTAATCTCTCTTTTCAGCAGCCTGCACCTAAATTAAAGGACCCATGTTTCTCTCTATTTAAGGAGACACACCACAGGCTCCCAGCTAGCCTCTGGCCCTTGATAGGAATTGTCTTTGATGGAAGGAGATTGAAGTGAATGTATTTTAGGATTTTGTTACTCAGCCAATGAGAGAACATTGGATAGAAACAAAGCCCTGTGAATTTAAAAAGCCCATCTATTAATCAAATCCAAGGAACCCAAAAAGGGCTAAGCTATTATGTATATACCGACCTCAAGTGTGCACCCTGAACACCAATTTGTAGAAGCTGGATGAGACAGGCTGGAAGGGGTTAATAGTGATATTCTGCCTTGAATATGCTGGAAAATACCCAAATGAGCTAAAAGCAATCAGAAGAAGCCACCAGGAGTAGCAGTAATTACTACTGTATTGGCTTCCCATTATGTGTTTCTTGCTTACCTGTGTTAACTCTAATATCCATAATAGCCAAGCTTGGTATTATTATTCCATTTTGCATATTGATACATAAGAGATTTGATGAACTCAGTAACTTGTCCAAGATTACGAAGTCAGCAAGAGGTAGGGCTCAGAAATGAATGGGATCCTTTCTTCTCTAAGCTGGCTCCCATGAAATACTATTCTCCCTACTGTGGTCGGATGTGGTATCGTGTTATACTATCACACTAGCCAGAAGGTCAAGAGCAACTATGCCATCCCTGCAGTATGTGTAGAGGTCAGTCTTGGAATTAGCAGAGTTCACTCTCAGCTAAGAAAAGAATATTCAAAGAAAATGATATCTTAGATTTTTTCCCCTTAGAGCATAGACATTGATTGAGAGGGTTATGGTATGTTAAAGATACATTACTGAGACATCTTTTAAATTTTATAGCTACCGTTTTACACTTCATCAGCATTCCTGATCTTATAGTGGTGTTCACTTCAAATAATATAAGTGAGTGTGCAAGAATCAAATGCTAGTTGTTTATTACTTGGCATGGATGTCTTTAGGGACTAATATTTTCTTGAATATCATGGCTTCAGTGTTATCATTACTGCTTTAATAGGTGCATTCATAAATATGATAGTTATTAGAAATAAGATTTGTCTAGTATGAAACAAAACACTGAATATTTCCTATTAAAACATCTATATAATCTTAAACACATCTGACCTAAGTGAAGGGAAGAGTTCTCAACCCAGGCTATGCATTAGATTACTTGAGAGGCTTTGAAAAATTCTTAATGCCTGGGCCTTACTGATTAATTCAGATCTCTGAGAAACGTTCTCTGGGAAGTGGTAGTTTAGAAAACCCTACAGGTGATTCTAACATGCAGCCAACATTGAGAACTACTGAGTCTGGACAATAATGGATTTTTAAATTCATGAGGTTACATCTGATTAATATCAATGCATTAATGTATCATAAAGGAGAAAGGTCTACATTACGTATTACAATCAAGAGTTTTGAATATAACGCAACTAAAACATATGCAACGAATTTAATCCATACAATAGGTCAGTTTTAGACACAAAGCAGAGGCTCAAAGAATGACTGAATGAATGACATCCTACAAAGTTTTATATGAAAAATTATATTTCAATGAAATTAAGATGTCATCAATTGTAATGTGAAGTATCACTGATAAAGAAAAAAAATTAATTAAAATCTAGCATGCCGTCTATTATGAGCCACACCCCAATTTTTAAAATGTTTAAAACAGGAAAAAAAATGAGTCATAATTGATGAAATACAATATTTAAAAATTACTGTATTTTCTTTGCCTAGTCTCCTCCAACTGTTATACCATTAATTTCCACTAGATGCCACTGCGATCTGCTACTTCAGGTTCCAAACGTATTTAATTTTCTCAATTTTCTCAAAGTATTTAAAATGGAAGTCGTCCACCCCTTTTAAAGACAAAAGACTTAATCTCATATTTTTGAAAGCTGTGGTTCATTATTTCTCTGTGGTTAGACCGATCTGAAATAACTCACAAAGTGTAAAATTATTTTAAAAGTCAATTGAGGGCTGGCCCGTGGCTCACTTGGGAGAGCGTGGTGCTGACAACACCAAGTCAAGGGTTAAGATCCCCTTACTGGTCATCTTTTTTAAAAAAGTCAATTGAAAAGTTTTTGGTTTTTTTTTTTGTCTTTTTTCGTGTCCGGCAACGGATCGCAACCCTCAGTGTTGCGCCCGTACCGGACCGGGACCGGCAATGGGATCGCAACCCTTGGCATTGCGCCCGCACCTCGCTCAGTCAGTGAGCGGGAACCGGTCTGTATGTGGGATCCGAACCCTCGGCGGGAGCGCCTCTGTGCTCCCAAGCGGCACACTGTAGCAGTGCGCCACCGGGCCGGCCCAAAAAGTCAATTGAAAAGTTTTAATGGCTTGATAGAAAACTGTTGCTTTTCTTTTATCCACATTCCCAGATCTCACATTTCACTTGTAACTCATGACTAGTCTGCAGTGGGTTTAGAGAGGAGACAGTAACACTAATAGGAAGGTTAATGTTTGGCTTAAATGAGATAAAAAGTAAAACTTGAAGGAAAGAATATGACGTCTTCTAACTTGAAGACAGCAGATCATGGTGGCCTGCACACAGGACACTGCTCCCCGAGACAGGAAAAGCTGGGTGGAAAAGGGAACAGGGGTGGATGGGACAGGGACCGGCCTTAAACCCAAGCCCAGTGTTAACCCTGAGCACTGACCCAGAGACACCTGGAAGATTTTCCCTGTTGGGTGAGAATCACTCTTCCAGCAAAATGATATAAGCTTTAGGGCCAAAAGGAAGCCCACAAAGCTTCCGAAGACATGCTTGGAGCAGTACTACTCAAACTCTTACCAATCTCCACTGATATGAGACCAGAAATAGAAAATAAGCATTTCGAAACTTGTATAGCAAATTAACAAAGTAATTTTATGTCTGTTAAATCTAATTTAAAAAATTGAGATTGTATTTTGTGTTTTTATTTTATATTTCATTTCTCTAGTAACTCAATTTTTCTAGGGGTTTACAAAAGCATCAACCCATAACAGATTGGAATTTTTTAAAAAAGTTACCCTTCCCTCCAGAGAGCTTGCAAAGCACTGCAGAGAGCCCACCCTGAGCTGCGTGTTTTTATTTTATATTTCATTTCTCTAGTAACTCAATTTTTCTAGGGGTTTACAAAAGCATCAACCCATAACAGATTGGAATTTTTTTAAAAAGTTACCCTTCCCTCCAGAGAGCTTGCAAAGCACTGCAGAGAGCCCACCCTGAGCTGCTAGAGAAGGGACACCCAGAATGATGACCCTATCAAACCCCTTAATTTTCTCATAGACAACATAGGTAGGAAAGAACTGAAGAACAGGATCACTTTGGTTGTGGAGGACAGGATGACTGAAGAGGTAAGAGGAAAGGCTAAGAAAAGAACACCTTGGGGAGCCCTAGCCTCCGAGCCCCCCATCAGCAGCTCACCTGGAACCTGCCAGCTCTGCAAAGGCTCAGAGACTCTGCACTATTGCCCCTCCCAGCAGCCCCCTTGCCCAATCCAAGCCTAGGATTAACCTTGGGACAAGAGGAACTCAGGTTGGTCACAGGGAAAAGGAGATGCAAAACCACTCAGAATTGTCCAGGTCCCATATATTTAGCTTCAGAAGAGAAACACAGAGAGAGGTCCACAATCAACTGCTTCCTGGCTTAATCCAGCTAAAATCAGCTGGCTTTAATGGAAGAGAAGCTTGAGGCACTGTGGATTTCCATTTATGGATAACTGTGAGTTGGCCCTTCTGCTTCTCTGAAAAAGGCCGTGTTGTACTATCACATTGCTGGTGCCTCTTTTGGAAAGCAATTTGTTAATACATATCAAAATGTAAGCTGTAAATACTCTTTACCTCAGCAGTTTCTCTGCTAGAAATTCATCCTACAGTTATACTCCTAAAGTAACTAAAGACACACATAATGTGATATCCCACACTCATTGACTGTTTGTGAGAGAAAAAACTGGACAAACCGAAATGCCATTCAGTAAGAGGATAGTTAAATAACTCATGGCACACCCGCACAATGGAACAGTATGTATCATTAAAAGATTAAGATTAGGGCCGGCCCGGAGGCGCACTCGGTAGAGCGCGGTGCTTAGGAGCGTGGCGGCGCTCCCGCCGAGGGTTCGGATCCCATATAGAGATCGGTCTGCTCACTGGTTGAGCGCGGTGCAGGCGCAACACCTAGGGTTGCGATCCCGTTGCCGGTCGTGGTACGGGCGTGACACCGAGGGTTGCGATCCCATTACCAGTCACGAAAAAAGACAAAAAGGAAAAAAAAAAGATTAAGATTAAATGCTGCTTTAGGTACTAATATTAAAAAAGTTCCAAGACGCAATTTTAAGTAAAGGAAGCAGGTTGAAGTACAAGGGCTGCAGCATGATCCTACCTTGTAAAAGGAATTATATGCATTTTGATCGTGCAGAGAAACCTTCTGAAAGCTGAGCAAGAAGCTGTTCACAGTGGTCACCTCTGAGAAGTGGAGCTAAGGGTCAGGCTTGGGGAGAAAGACTTTCATTTTTAACATCACACCCTTCTATGTGATTTGATTTTTTTAAGTAAAATATGTATTAACTTAATATAGAACAAAGTGCCTATTACACAGTATCAAGATCTACAAGAAATGGCAACAATTATCAGCCAAAGACAACTGGAAACAAGGAGTTGCTCAAAATAGTAGTGCCCTCAAGCTCCAGAGACATCGGCAGGGGAAAGAAACACAGCTCCTAGTTGGTTCTCACCACGGCTGGTGAGTATTTTTTTGTAACAAGCAATACCAGCCTCGGGGGACCCCATAAAACCCAGTGGAACGTGTGGCAGGGGACCCAAGGCTTCCAGGGATCGTGGCCATTGCCAGGTGAAAAAGACCAGAGACAATTGCCAGAGTGTTTAATGACTATGTGGAAATGGAATGCGAGGAAAGGAGATTGCATTTGCTTACATACATAAAAATGGTTCCCTGGTCCTGCTTCATAAATAGAGGGAGTGTCCTGGCTACCAGCAGCAATGTTACCTTTTACACATGGGACACACACATTTCCTGTTTAATTACACCCCGCACAGTGCTGTTTCATTACGATACCATTGGTCTCAGAAATATTCTTCTTAAAAGTTGTATGTGATTACCATACACATACGTACATGTAAATAAATATTTGTACATACATATGATATGTATATACACACACGCATATCGCACTCTGTACTCTCAGACCGTGAGAGTCAGGGAAGGAAATGGTCTGGTCTACTTTGGAGCCCTCAGCATAGCGCACCATACTACAATCCTCCTGGCCAATGAGTATTTTCAGGGCTATCCTGAGTATGTTCTGCAAAACATGGAGTATATTTACTCCACTTTGGTCTTTCTTTCTGCCACTGATTTCATGGGCTAGGGAACAGTTTTGACCTATAGTTGCATGTTAAAGATGTTTGAGTCATTGTTCTGGACTTGCCCTAAAGCGACAAAGGAAGAATATTATACGGGGTGTCAGAAAGGCAGCTTCCAGACAGCTCAAGTTGCCCTCATAGAAATGGCACAGGAAGCAGAGGGTGAAGATCAGTGAGCCCCAGGGATAGGTGGAGGTCCTCTGCAATTACAATGGGTATCATAAATGTCAAGGCTGGGAGAGAGGGCCAAGAGTATTTGAAGGGGGCATCAAGGTAGAAAGCCAGAATTAAGCTGATAAAGACCTAAAGAGCAAGCAGTCCTTCCTAACTTCTGTGCACCTTCTGTGTCATGGCTTCTCCCACAGACATGTTGGGGGTCCTCAGGGAGCCAGGAGTGGTGGGCGAGGGTCATACAGGCACAGAGCTACCCCTACAGGAACACCAGAGCACACTTGGAAAGAAACCACATCTCCTTTTAGCCAGGGTGGGCCAGCTGAATGGCTGCAACATCACTGAGAACAGCAGCGAGATGCAGAGACAACAGTCTTTTCCAGGACTCCCCTTGGGAAAAGGAGTGTGGGAGATGGAATTGCCTCGGTGACGGGTTAGACCCCCAAGGGACCTGCTGCAGGACGCTGCCTAGTGGGACAGATGGGTACCCATAATTGCGGGACCTCTTTTGCTGGGAGGGGGCTGTAAATTTGAGGTCAGAAATAATGAATTCTCTGAAGAAACAGACGGAGGCTGAGGCTGCTCTCCCTCCCCAGGCCGCTTCCCCCGGCCACCTCCCCGGGCCTTCCTTTCTGCTAGGCCCTTCTTTTATGTGTTCGGAGCGCTCGGCCTTTCCTCCAAGTAAATATTGAGCAAATGTTTTAAAACCACCCATTTAAACAGTGTCAAATTATTATCCCGTCTCCCCTGGCCCTGCGGATGGACATAACTCGTACTGTGTTACGTCCCGTCTGTCTCTTGTTGAGCGGGAGGAGGACCCTGCACTCCAGGTGGCCCCACGGTGACAGGCACTTCCGGTGTCAGCCATCTTGGGAGGAGCTCAGACCGGAAGCCGCGGCAGGTGGAGTGTGCCTCGGAGAGGGAAAGGGAGAGTGGCTGTTTGTCTTACTTTGGGCTGAGTTAGGACAGCGTAGAGGTTTGGAGGTGTTGCTGCCACAGGGAAGCAGGAGTGGGGATGGGATGGAATTTTTAGGCCCAGAGAAGGGGAGCTGTGGTAGTTGGCTGAGCAGCCAATTGAGGGACTCCCACGAAGAAGATAAATATGGTGGAGAGAGAGTCACTGTTCAGAGGATGCTGCCACTACTGTACAGAAATTCTCTCTCGCTAGCAACCTCAGGCATCTTAGTGGCACTGCTTTTAGACCAACACCTTAGACACCAAAAGTCCGCTTACCAACCACCTACACAACCTGTCCATCCCCAAAGAACTGGAAGTTTAGGGCCTTACTGTATCAATTGAGGGACTCCCACGAAGAAGATAAATATGGTGGAGAGAGAGTCACTGTTCAGAGGATGCTGCCACTACTGTACAGAAATTCTCTCTCACTAGCAACCTCAGGCATCTTAGTGGCACTGCTTTTAGACCAACACCTTAGACACCAAAAGTCCGTTTACCAACCACCTACACAACCTGTCCATCCCCAAAGAACTGGAAGTTTAGGGCCTTACTGT